>NC_083444.1:10614899-10654899 GCF_020745735.1 Hemiscyllium ocellatum | reverse complement strand
CAAAAATGGACGTTCCCCGAACCAGACTGTCTTCGATTTGAGTTTGTTCATCCCAAAAATCCAAGAAGAGAAAGTAACAGAAGACACAGAGATTAGAATGAGTCCAAAAATATGACAGGTTAGTCTGAATCGTGTGTGAAGCACAGATGAGGCAGTGATTAGATTAGATTACTTACAGTGTGGAAACAGGCCCTTCGGCCCAACAAGTCCACACCGACCCGCCGAAGCGCAACCCACCCATACCCCTACATTTACCCCTTACCTAACACTACGGGCAATTTAGCATGGCCAATTCACCTGACCCGCACATCTTTGGACTGTGGGAGGAAACCGGAGCACCCGGAGGAAACCCACGCAGACACGGGGAGAACGTGCAAACTCCACACAGTCAGTCGCCTGAGTCGGGAATTGAACCCGGGTCTCAGGCGCTGTGAGGCAGCAGTGCTAACCACTGTGCCACCGTGCCGCCCACGAGTTGGCACCAATGGCATCAATGATGATAACGTTGGCATTAGGCTTTCAAGGGTCTTGGTTTTGTAAGTTGGTGGAAATTTCCTTTTTGTACTTGTTTATTTTGTTGTGGGATGTGGCTGTCACTATCTCGGCCCAGCGTTTACAGCCCGTCCCTAGTTGCCCCCTTGAGAAAGTGGGGGCGAGCTGCCTTTGTTGAACCGCTGACGGGTTTGCCCTCTGGGAGGAAATCCCAGGATTTTCCCAGTGGAAGGAACGGCAACACGTTTCCAAGTCAGGATGGCGGGTGACTTGGAGGGGGTGGGGTTCCCCTGTATCTGCCCCCGCTGTCCTTCCAGACGGAGGTGGCCGTGGGTTTGGAAGGTGCCGTCTGAGGATCTTGGGCGAGTTCCCTGCAGCGCATCTTGGAGATAGCACACGCTGAGCGCCGGTGGTGGTGGAGGGAGCGGGTGCTCGGGTGCCAGTCAGGTGGGATTTCCATAAAAAACCAGCAGCAGAAATCAGAGTCTCTTCCTCCAGGGTGGCTGTGGTACTGGGGGTCACTGAAGTATTTTAATCCTGGGATTTTATTTTGTTGGATAATTAAAATGGTGTCAAAGTAGGTCGATGGATTTAGGCGCATGACAATCTGAATTAAGTTGTGGGGTCAGATTGAGGGGCGGGAGAGCTGCTATTTAATATTCCTCATTCTCGATCTTACTCCTCTGGATCTGAATACACACTTTATCTGACATTCCCCTATTCCCTCACCTTTCCCGTGAGCTGACCAGGATCTGTCCAGTGCGAGCCAGCGATAGTTGTGAGGCCTGTACTCGATTAGACTGAGCGTGAAAGTTACAGGGTTATATGTCTCACGGAAACAGTCTGTCAAATGTAGAGGGACAGTTTGTAATAGAGACAGTGAGGCCTGTCAGTGAGAAAGGGACAGTGAGGCCTGTCAGTGTGTTGGAGAGACAGTGAGGCCTGTCAGTGAGAAAGGGACAGTGAGGCCTGTCAGTGTGAGAGGGACAGTGAGGCCTGTCAGCGTGAGAGAGACAGTGAGGCCTGTCAGTGTGAGAGAGACAGTGAGGCCTGTGAGTGTGTGAGAGAGACAGTGAGGCCTGTGAGTGTGTGACAGAGACAGTGTGGTCTGTGAGTGTGTGACAGAGACAGTGAGGCCTGTCAGTGTGAGAGAGACAGTGAGGCCTGTGAGTGTGTGACAGAGACAGTGTGGTCTGTGAGTGTGTGACAGAGACAGTGAGGCCTGTCAGTGTGTGAGAGGGACAGTGAGGTCTGTGAGTGTGTGAGAGAGACAGTGAGGCCTGTCAGTGTGAGAGAGACAGTGAGGCCTGTGAGTGTGTGAGAGGGACAGTGAGGCCTGTCAGTGTGTGAGAGAGACAGTGTGGCCTGTCAGTGTGAGAGAGAGACAGTGAGGCCTGTGAGTGTGTAAGAGGGACAGTGAGGCCTGTGAGTGTGTGACAGAGACAGTGAGGCCTGTCAGTGTGAGAGAGACAGTGAGGCCTGTCAGTGTGTGAGAGAGACAGTGAGGCCTGTCAGTGTGAGAGGGACAGTGAGGCCTGTCAGTGTGTGAGAGAGACTGTGAGGCCTGTCAGTGTGAGAGGGACAGTGAGGCCTGTCAGTGTGTGAGAGAGACAGTGAGGCCTGTCAGTGTGCGAGAGAGACGGTGAGGCCTGTCAGTGTGTGAGAGACAGTGAGGCCTGTGAGTGTGTGAGAGACAGTGAGGCCTGTGAGTGTGTGAGAGAGACAGTGAGGTCTGTGAGTGTGAGAGGGACAGTGAGGCCTGTCAGTGTGGGAGAGACAGAGAGGCCTATGAGTGTGTGAGAGACAGTGAGGCCTGTCAGTGTGTGAGAGAGACAGTGAGGTCTGTGAGTGTGAGAGGGACAGTGAGGCCTGTCAGTGTGAGAGAGACAGAGAGGCCTATGAGTGTGGGACAGACAGTGAGGTCTGTGAGTGTGTGACAGAGACAGTGTGGTCTGTCAGTGTGAGAGAGACAGTGGCCTGTCAGTGTGAGAGAGACAGTGAGGCCTGTCAGTGAGTGAGAGAGACAGTGAGGCCTGAGTGTGTGTGAGAGAGGGACAGTGAGGCCTGTCAGTGTGTGAGAGAGACAGTGAGGCCTGTCAGTGTGAGAGAGACAGTGAGGCCTGTCAGTGTGTGAGAGAGGGACAGTGAGGCCTGTCAGTGTGTGAGAGAGGGACAGTGAGGCCTGTCAGTGTGTGAGAGGGACAGTGAGGCCTGTCAGTGTGTGAGAGAGACAGTGAGGTCTGTGAGTGTGTGAGAGAGACAGTGAGGCCTGTGAGTGTGAGAGAGGGACAGTGAGGCCCGTCAGTGTGTGAGAGAGACAGTGAGGCCTGTCAGTGTGTAAGAGAGACAGTGAGGCCTGTCAGTGTGTGAGAGGGACAGTGAGGTCTGTCAGTGTGTGTGAGAGACAGTGAGGCCTGTCAGTGTGTGAGAGAGACAGTGAGGCCTGTCAGTGTGAGAGGGACAGTGAGGCCTGTCAGTGTGAGAGGGACAGTGAGGTCTGTCAGTGTGTGTGAGAGACAGTGAGGCCTGTCAGTGTGTGAGAGGGACAGTGAGGCCTGTCAGTGTGTGAGAGGGACAGTGAGGCCTGTCAGTGTGAGAGAGACAGTGAGGCCTGTCAGTGTGTGAGAGAGACAGTGAGGCCTGTCAGTGTGTGAGAGGGACAGTGAGGCCTGTGAGTGTGTGAGAGGGACAGTGAGGCCTGTCAGTGTGTGAGAGAGACAGTGAGGCCTGTGAGTGTGTGAGAGAGACAGTGAGGTCTGAGAGTGTGTGAGAGAGACAATGAGGCCTGTCAGTGTGGGAGAGACAGTGAGGCCTCTCAGTGTGTGAGAGGGACAGTGAGGTCTGTCAGTGTGTGTGAGAGACAGTGAGGCCTGTCAGTGTGTGAGAGGGACAGTGAGGTCTGTCAGTGTGTGTGAGAGACAGTGAGGCCTGTCAGTGTGTGAGAGAGACAGTGAGGCCTGTCAGTGTGTGAGGGACAGTGAGGCCTGTCAGTGTGAGAGGGACAGTGAGGTCTGTCAGTGTGTGTGAGAGACAGTGAGGCCTGTCAGTGTGTGAGAGGGACAGTGAGGCCTGTCAGTGTGTGAGGGAGACAGTGAGGCCTGTGAGTGTGTGAGAGAGACAGTGAGGTCTGAGAGTGTGTGAGAGAGACAATGAGGCCTGTCAGTGTGGGAGAGACAGTGAGGCCTGTCAGTGTGTGAGGGAGACAGTGAGGCCTGTGAGTGTGTGAGAAAGACAGTGAGGCCTGTCAGTGTGTGAGAGAGACAGTGAGGCCTGTCAGTGTGTGGGAGAGACAGTGAGGCCTGTCAGTGTGAGGGAGACATTGAGGCCTGTCAGTGTGTGAGAGGGACAGTGAGGCCTGTGAGTGTGAGAGAGGGACAGAGAAGCCTGTCAGTGTGTGGGAGAGACAGTGAGGCCTGTCAGTGTGTGAGGGAGACAGTGAGGCCTGTCAGTGTGTGGGAGAGACAGTGAGGCCTGTCAGTGTGTGAGAGAGACAGTGAGGCCTGTCAGTGTGTGAGAGGGACAGTGAGGCCTGTCAGTGTGTGGGAGAGACAGTGAGGCCTGTCAGTGTGTGAGGGAGACAGTGAGGCCTGTCAGTGTGTGAGAGGGACAGTGAGGCCTGTCAGTGTGTGGGAGAGACAGTGAGGCCTGTCAGTGTGTGGGAGAGACAGTGAGGCCTGTCAGTGTGTGAGGGAGACAGTGAGGCCTGTCAGTGTGTGAGAGGGACAGTGAGGCCTGTCAGTGTGTGAGAGAGACAGTGAGGCCTGTCAGTGTGTGGGAGAGACAGTGAGGCCTGTCAGTGTGAGGGAGACAGTGAGGCCTGTCAGTGTGTGAGAGGGACAGTGAGGCCTGTCAGTGTGTGAGAGAGACAGTGAGGCCTGTCAGTGTGTGGGAGAGACAGTGAGGCCTGTCAGTGTGTGAGGGAGACAGTGAGGCCTGTCAGTGTGTGAGAGGGACAGTGAGGCCTGTCAGTATGTGAGGGAGACAGTGAGGCCTGTCAGTGTGTGAGAGAGACAGTGAGGCCTATCAGTGTGTGGGAGACAGAGAAGCCTGAGAATTTGACTATTCCATAAATAGGATCCACAACTCCAAGAGGAAGTGATGGGGAAAGTCGCGACTCGAGAGCTCAGGAGGGAATGTTAATCTTGTTTTAAACTCTGCAGGAACACTTCACACCTGAATGTAAGTTCAAAGAGTCCGTATTTGAGAATTACTATGTGACCTACTCTTCAGTCCTATACCGACAACGAGAATCTGGTCGGTCCTGGTACCTCGGCATCAACAAGGAAGGGGAGGTCATGAAAGGCAACAGGGTGAAGAAAACGAAGAGGGCCGCGCACTTCCTTCCCAAACTCATTGAAGGTAAAGCCATTAGCACAAGAGGTCACTAGTTCTCACCCTCCATAGACCTCACAAAGGCCTTGACTATTATTGGAGTTCATAAAGTCATAGAGATGTACAGCACGGAAACAGACCCTTCGGTCCATCCCGTCCATGCTGACCAGATATCCCAACCCAATCTAGTCCCACCTGCCAGCACCCGGCCCATATCCCTCCAAACCCTTCCTATTCATATACCCATCCAGATGCCTCTTAAATGTTGTAATTGTACCAGCCCCCACCACTTCCTCTGGCAGCTCATTCCATACCCGTACCACCCTCTGTGTGAAAAAGTTGCCCCTTAGGTCTCTTTTATATCGTTTCCCTCTCACCCTAAACCTATGCCCTCTAGTTCTGGACTCCCCTACTCCAGGGAAAATACTTTGTCTATTTACCCTAACCATCCCCCTTATAATTTTGTAAAACTCGATAAGGTCACCCCTCAGCCTCCGACGCTCCAGGGAAAACAGCCCCAGCCTGTTCAGCCTCTCCCTGTAGCTCAAACCCTCCAACCCTGGCAACATCCTTGTAAATCTTTACTGAACCCTTTCAAGTTTCACAACATCTTTCCGATAGGAAGGAGACCAGAATTGCATGCAATATTCCAACAGTGACCTAACCAATGTCCTGTACAGCCGCAACATGACCTCCCAACTCCTGTATCAATACTCTGACCAGTAAAGGAAAGCATACCAAACACTGCCTTCACTATCCTATCTACCTGCGACTCCACTTTCAAGGAGCTATGAACCTGCACTCCAAGGTCTCTTTGTTCAGCAACACTCTCTAGGACCTTACCATTAAATATATAAGCCCTGCTAAGATTTGCTTTCCCAAAATGCAGCACCTCACATTTATCTGAATTAAACTCCATCTGCCACTTCTCAGCCCATTGGCCCATCTGGTCCAGATCCTGTTGTAATCTAGGTGACCCTCTTCGCTGTCCCACTACACCTCCAATTTTGGTGTCATCTGCAAACTTACGAAGTATACCACAGTAAGTGGGAAGACTCTTTGTGGAAGTCTCCTTGGAGAACAATGCCGATGCTATCAGCTAATAATGGCTGCCTGGGGTGACTCTTCCTCTGGGAGGAGAGACTCCATGTCCCCCAGGGGCGTTTGATCTCCAACTCCTGCTGGGAGAAAGTTTGGGAAGGTGTTTGAAACAAGTGTCTACAGGTGTTTTGGAGTCGAGTTAGTTTTTTTTACAAACTGGAGTGTAGGATTCAACATCAGAACGGTGGGAGGCATCCTGACGAAACTATCGAGATGGCCTCACTTTGAACGTTCGAGGAGAAAGTGAGGTCTGCAGATGCTGGAGATCAGAGCTGAAAAACGTGTTGCTGGAAAAGCGCAGCAGGTCAGGCAGCATCCGAGGAGCAGGAGAATCGACGTTTCGGGATTCCTGAAGAAGGCCTCATGCCCGAAACGTCAACTCTCCTGCTCCTCGGATGCTGCCTGACCTGCTGCGCTTTTCCAGCAACACGTTTTCAGCTCACTTCGAACCTAATTCACCTTTTACTGCTTCGGTTCTGGAAGGATATGTCAAGGTGGGAATGAGATGAGATTCCCTACGGTGTGGAAACAGGCCCTTCGGCCCAACCAGTCCATACTGACCCTCTGAAGAGTAACTCACCCAGTCCCATTTCTCTCTGACTAATGCACCTAACACTATGGGTAATTTAGCATGGCCAATCCACCCTAACCTACACATCCCATGGCACTATGGGTAATTTAGCATGGCCAATCCACCCTAACCTGCACATCCCTGGGCACTATGGGTAATTTAGCACGGCCAATCCACCCTAACCTACACATCCCATGGCACTATGGGTAATTTAGCATGGCCAATCCACCCTAACCTGCACATCCCTGGGCATTATGGGTAATTTAGCATGGCCAATCCACCCTAACCTGCACATCCCTGGAGACTATGGGTAATTTAGCATGGCCAATCCACCCTAACCTACACATCCCTGGGCACTATGGGTAATTTAGCACGGCCAATCCACCCTAACCTGCACATCCCTGGACACTATGGGTAATTTAGCACGGCCAATCCACCCTAACCTGCACATCCCTGGGCACTATGGGTAATTTAGCATGGCCAATCCACCCTAACCTGCACATCTTTGGACTGTGGGAGGAAACCGGAGCACCCGGAGGAAACCCTCACAGACACGGGGAGAATGTGCAAACTCCACACACACAGTCGCCCGAGGCTGGAATCGAACCCTGGTCCCTGGTGCCGACCACTGAAGCCACCTGCGATGAGAGGCAGGAGTTGCTCTCATTCGAATGGACGGTGTTAACGAGTCACCGTAGATAGTAAGATGCTCAGAAAGCCAGTGCAGAACAGATGGGCTGAGTGGTCTCTGTCTGCATCATAGGAATGCTGTGTGTTCGAGGTGACAAGGGGGTTGTGTTGGCATGAATCAGTGCCAAAAAACCACTGCTCCGATTGGCCGAGACAGAAACTGGGAAGGCATCCATTTACAAATCATCAGCTACAAAGGAATTATTGCTGAACAAAGCTTTTAACGTCTTGCACGTGAAGGAATACCAGAATTCCCAGACCTTGCCAAAAGTAAGAAACTTTCCCCTTTCTGCAAATAAATTCAGGCCTTGCACGCTTGTTTTCAATGACCTGGAGCCGATAACTCAACATCGCTCTCTCCGCCGCGACGTCTCGGCCAATCAGAATTGACTGACTGACTGACCAATCAGCAGCTTCTCTTCCCGTCGAATCGGGAAGGCGGGAAACGTGGCATTCTTGCACTTGTCCTGACGAAGACACGGCCCACAGCTTTCGCGACGTGAGCCTCTATATCAAGATCCTTTCGAAGATGGCGGGTTTTTAGGGAACATCTGATCTGAACCCGAGACGGGGAAGCCAAATCCAGAACTGCCTCCAAAAAGGGAAGGGGAGTTTTTTTTTTAGATTAGATTAGATTACTTAGAGTGTGGAAACAGGCCCTTCGGCCCAACAAGTCCACACCGACCCGCCGAAGCGCAACCCACCCATACCCCTACATTTACCCCTTACCTAACACTACGGGCAATTTAGCATGGCCAATTCACCTGACCCGCACATCTTTAGACTGTGGGAGGAAACCGGAGTACCCGGAGGAAACCCACGCAGACACGGGGAGAATGTGCAAACTCCACACAGTCAGTCGCCTGAGGCGGGAATGGAACCTGGGTCCCTGGCGCTGTGAGGCAGCAGTGCTAACCACTGTGCCACCGTGAGTTGTTGGAGCGAGTGCAGTCTATCGGTGCGCCCTGGACAGCAAGGGGTTAATTTGCCAAGAGAGCGAACACAGACCATGGCTGTGTTTGCCGGAACGTACCGGAACCAGACGAGGGAGGGAACCTGGGGCAGGCCAACCCTGAAAGAACAGGGTATCTTCAGTGGAAACAGGGGCCAATGATTTCACATGCCATGTAGGCCTCAGGCTTCGTTCCATGCATGCACTGTAAATAATTCCTGCTTTATCCTTGATTTCCCTTCATTTCTGTGGAGATGCCAGTGGACTAAGGGACATCTGCTTCATGATTTTGGGGTTATCTGAACAGGAAACTGGCTCGTGGGGCCTTCCTCATGGTATCAGGCATCAACTTAAGTGGGAGATCAGAGTGGTGCCCGAGCAAAAGCCCTTCACCAGGACCCCCCTGCCCCGATTCTCCTGCTCCTCGGATGCTGCCTGACCTGCTGCGCTTTTCCAGCAACACTCACTCGACTCTGATCCCCAGCATCTGCAGTGATCACCCTCGCCTGTCAACTAAGTAGGGGGGGCCCCCTCCATTGGACCCTACCACGGTCAAGTACAATAGAGGGCGACTTGGTGAGGGGGAGAGCACCCCTGTGGAGTCAATTCAGCTGCCAACTGCCCCTGACCCCTCGCCACGTGGGGACGTGAAAGGAAAATGGTTCCCCTCTACCTCTCACGTTAACTTGCAAGTAAGAGGTCCTCTCTGGGCGTTAGGTGGGAGGGAAAATAAAGACTCCTGGGGCAAGGGGGAGGAATAAATCTGAGTGCCCAAGCCGTTTTGAGGGGTCTGACTTGCAAGTTAACGTGAGAGGTAGAGGGGACCTTTTATCTCCCCACGTGGCGAGGTGTCAGGGGCAGTTGGTAACGGAATTATCTCCATAGAGGTGCACTCCCTTCATCACGTCACCCTTCATTGTACGTGAGCCGTAGTCAGACTGAGCAGAATCTCTGACTTCTGCTGTTGTGTGATGTTTTAAAAAGTTTTATTAACCAGCACCAGTTACAGTCTAGCAGGTAACAATGAGGCAAACGATTCACAAGGAACGGCAGTTTACAGGGACAAGGGGAATGACAAAGCCAGAGCCACACGGCCCAGCCGTTACACCCAGGTGACAGGGAAGACAGGATGGCCCTCCAACCCCGCCGTACCCACATCGACAATGGGACTGTGAGGGACTGATAAACCCACCATTAAACCAGGGTGTATAACCCGGCAAACCACCCGCTCATCCCAACACCCGGCCACTCAAACACAGCCCGTCCCTACACCCCTTCCCCCCTCTCAGCCCGTCCCTACACCCCTTCCCCCACCTCAGCCCGTCCCTGCACCCCTTCCCCCCCCCTCAGCCCGTCCCTACACCCCCTCCCCCCCTCAGCCCGTCCCTGCACCCCTTCCCCCCCTCAACCCGTCCCTACACCCCTTCCCCCACCTCAGCCCGTCCCTACACCCCCTCCCCCCCTCAGCCCATCCCTACACCCCTTCCCCCCCTCAGCCCGTCCCTACACCCTTTCCCCCCTCTCAGCCCGTCCTTACACCCCCCCTCAGCCCGTCCCTACACCCCTTCCCCCCTCAGCCCGTCCCTACACCCCTCCCCCCCCTCAGCCCGTCCCTACACCCTTTCCCCCCTCTCAGCCCGTCCCTAAACCCCTTCCCCCCCTCAGCCTGTCCCTACACCCCTTTCCCCCCTCAGCCTGCCCCTACACCCCTTCCCCCCCTCAGCCCGTCCCTGCACCCCTTCCCCCCCTCAGCCTGTCCCTACACCCCTTTCCCCCCTCAGCCTGCCCCTACACCCCTTCCCCCCCTCAGCCCGTCCCTGCACCCCCTCCCCCCCCCAGCCCATCCCTACACCCCTTCTACCACTCAGCCCGTCCCTAAACCCCTTCCCCCCACAGCCTGTCCCTACACCCCTCCCCCCAACCCGTCCCTAAACCCCTTCCCCCCACAGCCTGTCCCTACACCCCTCCCCCCTCAGCCTGTCCCTATACCCCTCTCCCCCAACCCGTCCCTGTGCCCCTTCCCCCCACAGCCTGTCCTTACACCCCTCCCCCCTCAGCCTGTCCCTATACCCCTCTCCCCCAACCCGTCCCTGTGCCCCTTCCCCCCACAGCCTGTCCCTACACCCCTCCACCCCCCTGCCTGTCCCTACACCCCTCTCCCCCAACCCGTCCCTGTGCCCCTTCCTGTTTGTTTATTTTCCTCTTGTTTCTTTTCCCCCTCTCCCCACACCACCCTCTCACGGCGGTAGTCCTTATTTTCCCCAGCCCCCAGGGGGTGTGTGTGTGTGCAGGTGTGAGACACAGTGAGAGACACAAGGTAAATAAATCTTTATTCAAATTTCCCCCTCCAGGAAGATAGGAAAACCCCCAGGTGACCCTTCACATCAAAGGGCAATGCTGTGTGATCAAACAGTGAAGGGGAGGGCAGGGACTAAATCAAAATAGAGTTGGAGGGGTAAATGATGCACTCCACTCCCTGCGGCGCCCACCTCTCCCTGAACAGCTCCAGGGTGTTGTTGGTGGACACCGCGTGCTCCTTTTCCAAGGACACCCGGGCTCTAACGTAACCGCGGAAGAGGGGGGCAGATAATACGCTCCTTTCTGTATCTGTCAGCCAGGGCTTCCTGATTGGACAGCCCCAATTAGGGAACTCGTATTCTTGTTGCAATCGCTGCACTGACAGTCCATGAAAGGGGTTTTTCGAAATGATTTGACTCCACCAAAGGGGCTATGTCAATGCAGCTTGTTGTTACCGGAGTCTGATTGTTTCCACACCCACCCACATCCCGCCTTTGTCTTGCAGCTGCGTTGTATCGGGAGCCATCTCTGCATGAGCTGGTGGACGAACTCTCTGACATCAAGAAGGCCTCTAAGGCGGGCGAGGAGCCGGTCGCCGTGGGCAACGGGAAGGGACAGCCCCCACAGGCCCACACGTAGTCCGCTGGGTGTCAATGGAAGGCCTCGAGACGCGGGAGGGTTAGGAGGGCTGGGAAGGGGTTGGGTGGGGGTGTGGTGGTGGCACGTTATGGGCATTTGTGAGGCATTTGGGGAAGGGGGGGTGGGGATTGGGAATGGAGGCTCGCGACCCTCCCCAGACCCCCCGCTGGGCGCGGGCGGGGAGGGCCTGTGGGCGACGGAAGCAGCACTCAGTCTCCATGGGCCTAGCCTAATCCTTGTAAGGCGGCCATATTGCCAGGAGCCATGTCAAATGGGGAATGGGGAAGACATGCGAGGTTGTGGGGGGAGGGGGTGTTTGGAGGGGAGCGGTGTGGGGGGGGGGGGGTGAGGGTGGGGATAGGGCGGTCAGGTATCAGGTCACCACCCCCCACCCGTCCCCCAACCCTGCTGGAGGAAGCCACTCAACTCCCCAACTCCCCTCATCCTCACAGCCCATCCCTCCATTCCTGGAGCATCAGCCAGGTTTGGCTCTGAGGTGGTGGGGGGGGAGAGGGTCTGGCCTCCAGCCTTCCCAGGATCAGCATTCCTTTGATCCCACGCCCCCATTCAGGACGAGGCCATTCGGCCCCTCCAGCTTGGCGCCGTCTGGTTCCAAACGGGTTGCTGGAAAAGCGCAGCAGGTCAGGCAGCACCCGAGGGAGCAGGAGAGTCGGCGTTTCGGGCAGGAGTCCAAGGGCTCATGCCCGCAACGTCGACTCTCCTGCTCCCTGGGATGCTGCCTGACCTGCTGCGCTTTTCCAGCAACACATTTTCAGCTCCGACCCCCAGCATCTGGGGTCCTCACTTTCTCCAAGTCTGGTTCCATTATTGGCTGAACCAGATCCGCCTGCCTTATCTCTGTAATCCTGCTCCGACAAAAAGCTAAACCTCGTGGATAGGTCAAATATCCCCCTCACCCCCCGATTTATTGGGAGGGGAAGGGGATTTAGTTGTCCGCTGCCCTTTATGTGAATGGGCTCTGACACTCGTTATAACTTCGCGTCCCCTTGCTAATCTGTCGATCTATTCCCAAAAATCTAACTCCATCCAACCATTGGGAAACTGCTCAAATTGTCTCCTCCCTTTTCACATAAGCCTGACGAAGATTATTTTCCTCTCTTTATACTTGGAATCCGCTCAATTCCATCTCCTACTCGATGCTCCAGGACGTCTTTCAACCATCCCTCCTCCCCGGGGGAATCCATTTTGGGACAGGATTGGTTCCCTCCCTGTTGAATTCCCTTGGGCAAAGATGGACGCATCCTTTGCATCACCCATTACCAGCAGTTTTTAGTTCCTCATTAACGAGAGAGCGCGCCACAGGCCATCCAGCCCATCTCGTCCACGCTGGGACTTTTTTTTTCTCCTCCCCCTAGAGCCGGCGCGACCCCTCCATGTCAATCCCTCTCACCCAATCCATCCCCGTAGCCCCATGTCAATCCCAAACTGATCCCGCTGCTCCACTCTCTTCCCATAACCCGTATCAGTTTCAAGTGATTTTTGCTGCCCCGCGCTCTCTCCCCGTAGCCCTATATCAATCCTAAACTAATCCCGCTGCCCTCGTTCTCCCCGTGGTATGTATAGTCAATCAATAAAGGTAGTAGCATCTAATGGACGCAGGGTGTGAGACCCCCTTGTGTCTGTGCTAACTTTTCCAAAGAGCTACACAATTTGTCCCTACCCCTTTCTCTGTTCCTCAGAAGCCTGACGAAGATTATTTTCTTTCATTCCTGAAGAAGGGCTCATGCCCGAAACGTCGAATTTCCTGTTCCTTGGATGCTGCCTGACCTGCTGCGCTTTAACCAGCAGCACGTTTTCAGCAAAGATTATTTTCCCCCTTATACCTGGGTTTTTTTTTCCCATAACCCTTCCCTCCAGAGGGAATCCCAAACCCGCCCCAAACCCACTGGAAAACCGGGTTTTGAGAATGAACCCTTCTCCATCCGCAGGGGGGGGGGGCGGGCAACGTTGGCTGGGTTTGTGTGTGGCACTGAGTTGTGTGCGTGATGGCATACACCGCGATCCTGCTAGTGTCAGTTAAGCCCAGGACAATTCAAGAGCAGGACGTGGCATTAACCGCACCCTGGTTCGATTTTCGGCAGAGGCTGGGGCTCCTTATTAATCAGCCTTTGGAACAATGACGTCTGGAATGATTCTGTTGTTATACCTCGCAGGGTCTCTCTCTCAATCCCTCTTAGAAGTCTTGAGGAGATGTCAATCGCATCACCCGCAGGGTCAGCCCTTTTTTTTAAAAAAAATCTATATATTTATTCGGAATGTATTTATTTTTTTTACGAGCCTACCCGTAAGGTGCGATGTTAAAGTAAACTAGCAGCTTCACACCGAGCTGCATTAAAACAGAGCATGTTGTCTACGTTTTTCGTGATTGCCTGGCCTACTTGTTGGTGTCATGGTCAAATTTTGGCCTCTTAGCCCCCATTGCAGTCATGTGACCTTGGTTGCTGCCCTGTGGTTTGCTTGGGGGGGAGGGGAAGAGAGGCGGTCCCTGAATACCTTTGACCTCTGCTGCTGCCAAGGCAAACGCCTCCACCAATGAATCAAGGGTGGTATTCCGGCGAGGTTGGCAGAAACAGGGAACCGTGGGATGGCAAGGGAATATCGATTCTTTGACCTTTTGAAGGAAGGGAGGCGCGGCTCAGGTCCAAGGGAATCCCTGGAAGTCTACAGGGAATCCAGGAGCTGACTGGAGAAGGAAACCAGGAGGGTCAAAAGGGGGCACGCGATAGAGAAGGTTAGGGTGAATCCAAAGAGGTACTTTAAACGTATTAAAGGAAAAAGAATTATTAGAAAGAGAATAGGTTCCCTTAAGGACCAAAGTGGACATATATGTGCAGAACCGCAGGAGATGGCGAGGTTTTCTCAATGAGTATTTCTCCTCTGGGTTTACTGTGGAGAAAGCCATGACAATTTGGGAACTTGGGGAAGTTAGTGGCGATATCTTGGGGACAATCCATATCACAGTGGAGGAGGTGTTGGGTGTATTAGAATGTATGAAGGCGGATAAATCTCCTGGTCCTGGCCAGTTATATCTAAGAATACAGCAAGAGGCTAGGGAAGAAATTGCGGGGGCCCTGGCTGATATTTTTGCATCACTGTTAGCTACAGGTGAGGTCCCGGATGACTGGGGGGTAGTGAACGTTGTACCTTTACTCAAGCAGGGTGCAAGCAAAAGCCCGAGAACTATAGAACAGTAAGCTTAACATCTTTGTGGGTGGCACAGTGGTTAGCACTGCTGCCTCACAGCGCCTGAGACCCGGGTTCAATTCCCGCCTCAGGCGACTGACTGTGTGGAGTTTGCACGTTCTCCCCGTGTCTGCGTGGGTTTGCTCCGGGTGCTCCAGTTTCCTCCCACAGTCCAAAGATGTGCGGGTCAGGGTGAATTGGCCATGCTAAATTGCCCGTAGTGTTAGGTAAGGGGTATGGGTGGGTTGCGCTTCAGCGGGTCGGTATGGACTTTTTGGGCCGAAGGGCCTGTTTCCACGCTGTAAGTAATCTAATCTATGGTGGTCGAGTTACTTGAGAAGATTCTGAGGGAGAAGGTACACATCCATTTGGAAAGACAGGGTTTGATTAAGAATAATCAGCCTGGCTTTATGAGTGGGAGATCCTCTCTCAGCTTAAACTGATGTAATCTTTGATGAAGTGACCAGAAAGGTTGCTGAGGGCAGAGCGGTAGACATAGTCTATATGGACTTCAGTAAGGCCTTTGATAAGGTTCCACATGGTAGGCTGCTCTGGAAGATTAAATCTCATGGAATCCAGGGTGAGCTGGCAAACTGGTTACATAATTGGCTTAATGGTAGGAATCGGAGGGTAATAATGGAAGGATGCTTGTCGGACTGGAGGCCTGTGACTAGTGGAGTGCCCCAGGGGTCAGTGATGGGCCTGTTATTGTTTGTTATCTATATCAATGATTTGGATGAGAATGTACAGCGCAATGTTTAGCCAGTTTGCTGATAACACTAAAATAGGCCATATCGTGGACAGTGAGGAAGGTTGTCAGAAATTACAACTGGGCCTTGATCCGCTGGAATAGTGAGCTGAGAAATGGTAAACGGAGTTTAAGATGGGTAAGTGTGAGGTCTTGCATTTGGAAAGTCAAATCAAGGTAGGGCCTGAAGGAGTGTAGTGGAACAGAGGGATCTTGGAGTGGGGGTTCACAATTCTCTCAAAGTGGAGACACACGTGGACATGGCAATGAAGAAGGCTTTTGGCACTCTGGCCTTCATCAGTCAGGGCACTGAGTATAGAAGGTGGCAAGTTACGTTGGAGTTATACAGGACGTTGGTGAGGCCGCACTCGGAGTATTGTGTTCAGTTTTGGTCACCTTGTTATAGGAAGGATGTTACTAAACTGCAAAGAGTGCAGAAGAAATTTACTAGGATGTTGCCAGGGCTCAATGGTCTGAGTTACAGAGAGATGTTGGACAAGCTGGGACTTTATTCATTAGAGTGTAGGAGACTGAGGGGGGACCTTAGAGAGGTGTATAAGAGAGGCATAGATCGGGAGAATGCATTCAGTCTTTTTCTCAGCATTGGGGAATCGAGGACCAGAGGGCATTAGTTTAAGGTTAGAGGGGAAAGAATAAAAAAGGGGCAACTTTTTTTCACAGAGAGCGGTACACATATAGAATGAGCTGCCAGCGGATGTGGTTGAGGCGGGTACATTAACAACATTCTAAAAGCATTTGGACAAATACATGGATAGGAAAGAATTAGAAGGCTATAAGCCAAGTGCAGGGAAATGGGGTTAGCATGAACAATTTGGTCAACATGGGGTAGTTTGGGCCAAAGGGTCTTTCTCCGTGCTGTGGGACTCTGTGGTGGAAGAATGTTCCAAAATCGATTAACAGCGGTGTTTGCAACCAATAGGGGAGGCTATTTCCCGTTAATACACAAACTACCTACAGCTACTGTCTACAAGATAGACTGCATCGAGTGCCTCTCACAGCATCTTCCAAACCCACAACTCGAACATCTCGAAGGACAAAGGTGATCGATGCATGAGAACACCACTTTTTTTTTAATTCCTCCCCGCACCACTCACCTTATTTGGAAACACATTAAGCAGACTATGAACATACAAGTTAGGAGCAAGGGTAGGCCATTTGGCCCCTCAGGAAGTCTCTGTCACCCGGTACAGTTGATTGTAATCCGCAGATTCCCACCAACCCCTCTTCTGATCCGAGCTGATATTCTAACTGGGCAAGTCAGAGTCTACAGACCTAGCTTCAGAGATCATATTTTGTTTTTGTTTTGCTCTAACAAGGTGGTCTCGCACAAAGACGCAAGCATACTATTCTGCCTATCTGGTTTTAACAGTAAAACAGAGGCTTATCATGTGAAAGAAATTAATTTAAAATAGAATAAATCCAAAATAAAACAAAAAGATCTTGAAATACATGGTAAAATACAGACCCTCCTTTATAGGATGAGTCCACTAACCCTACGACAGAAAGGGACAAAGGCAGAGTGGTTGACATTGTCTATGTAGACTTCGGAAAGCAATCGATTAGATTAGTTACAGTGTGGAAACAGGCCCTTCGGCCCAACTAGTCCACACCGACCCGCCGAAGCGCAAACCCACCCATTCTCCTAACACTACGGGCAATTTAGCATGGCCAATTCACCCTGACCTGCACATCTTTGGACTGTGGGAGGAAACCCACGCAGACACGGGGATAACGTGCAAACTCCACACAGTCAGTCGCCTGAGGCGGGAATTGAACCCGGGTCTCTGGCGCTGTGAGGCAGCAGTGCTAACCACTGAGCCACCGTGCCGCCCACTAAATAGTAAGGTTAGATCACATGGGATACAGGGAGAACTAGCCATTTGGATACAAACTGGCTCAAAGGTAGAAGACCGAGGGTGGTGGTGGAGGGTTGTTTTTCAGACTGGAGGCCTGTGACCGGTGGAGTGCCACAAGGGTCGGTGCTGGGCCCTCTACTTTTTGTCATTTATGTAAATGATTTGGATGTGAATGTAGGAGGTACGGTTAGTGGGGTTGCAAGGAAGATGGTGTCGTGGATAGTGAAGAAGGTCACCTCAGAGCACAGCAGGATCTTGATCAGATGGGCCTATGGGCCGAGCAGAGGCTGATGGGAGTTTAATTTAGGTAAACGTGAGGTGTTGCATTTTGGGAAGGCAAACCAGGGCAGGACTTATATCGTCAATGTAGGATCAAGGGGGGTGCTGTGAACAAAGAGACCTGGGGGTGCAGGGGGCATAGTTCCTCGGAGCCACAGGTAGACAACTTGGGGAAGAAGGCCATTTGGCCGGCTTATCTTCATTTGTCAGGACATTGAGTATGGGAATTGGGACATCAGCTCTCCAGAACATTGGTGAGACCGCTTTCAGAGTACTGAGTGCAATTCTGGTCACCCATCTATAGGAAAGACATCATTAAACCCGAGAGGGTGTAGAAAACATTCACAAGGATACTGCCAGGATTTGAGCTATGGGGAGAGGCTGAACAGGCTGGGGCCTCATTTCACCAGCATGTTAGAAACTGAGGGGTGACCTTATAGAGGCTTATAAAAAAGTCATGCGAGGTATACATAGGGTGACTGGCTAATGTCGTCTTCCCATAGTCCAAAGCTAGAGGTTTAAGGTGAGAGGGGAAAGGTTTAAAAGGGTCCAAGGGGTAACTTGATCACATAGAGAGGGTGTTGCCCGTATGGAATGAGCAGCCAGAGAAGGTGATGGAGGCTGCTACAATTACAACGTTTAACAGGATAGGTGGATGAATAGGAAGGGCTCAGGGCCAAATGCTGGCAAATGGGACGAGGTCGGATCGGGATGTCTAGTCGCCATGGATGAACTGCACCGAAGGATCTGTTTCTGTGCTGTATAACTCAATGACTCGAATTGTTCGTCTTTTCGCTCTATCGATGTTGCCAGACTGGTTGAGTTTCTTCAGCACTCTCAGTGTCTGCGGTACTCACTCCAGAGAGAATTCATGACTATTTCAGGTCTATCAGGCTTCATTTAACAGTTTCAACTCCCAGTCTTGAGCCTCTTCCCTGATTCGTCAAATAACTGAGCTTAGACTTTCTCAGCTTCGAATAGCCCCTTCCATTTCACTTCCAGTCTGAAACCCCTTAAACTGAAGTTACCTATTTCTTAATATTCCTGAACAATTTTTTGTCCTCAGCAGCAATATTTTTAAGCATCTAAACTTCAGCCATGGCTTCTCCAAAGTTCTAAAACTCAAACCCAACTCATCGGAAGAAGAAAATCCCCCTGACCTTCTGAACTGAAAACTTAAAGCGCAATTGTTAACTTTGCTCATTGTGAAAAACTACTGATGTAAACAAATCCCCATGAGCCTCCAAGAACTCTCTCTCAGACTGTTATAAAATCAGTGGCCGTGATTTCAGTAATACCGACAAGTTAATCATTAAACCCCTTCAGACACAGCTGCCATTATGCTCAAATCCAAAATCTAAAACAATTGCAATAAAAAAGTAGATAAAATTAATACGTTACATTGTACCCCAATAACTGAATGTGGATCAAGCAAATATTTTACGTTGTATCGCGATAACCTTTGACTCTGTCATTCTCTCTGTGAAGAAGCTGCCTTCAAAAGATGTAGTCACCTGACCTCAACTGCTCACTGGGGAAGAACGTTCCAGAAACGCATCAGCCTCTGGGAAGGAAAGAATTTCTCTCAATCTCCGTCTTACTTTTGCAATCACCCTTAGTTTTAAACCGTGTGCCCATCCGAGACCCTCTTGCGAAACACTCTTCCAGTTGGCACCCTATCCAGTTCCCTCAGGGTCTTCATCGAGAGTCATAGAGATGTACAGCACGGAAACAGACCCTTCGGCCCAACCGGTCCACGCCGACCAGATATCCCAACCCAATCTAGTCCCACTTCCCAGCACCCGGCCCATATCCCTCCAAACCCTTCCTATTCATATACCCATCCAAATGCCTCTTAAATGTTGTCATTGTACCAGCCTCCACCACTTCCTCTGGCAGCTCGTTCCACACACGTACCACCCCTGATCTTTGCATCCTCACTCTCCAATGGAGAAGTACCGGATAATTGGTGGGAGGTGAATGCTGTTCCTCTGTTCAAGAAAGGGAACAGGGAAATCCCTGGGAATTACAGCCCAGTCAGTCCTTTATCTGTAATTACCAAGATCCTGGGAAGGAATCTGAGAGATAGTCAGCACGGCTTTGTGAGGGGTAGGTCATGCCTCACCAGCCTTATGGAGTTTTATTTGAGGATGTGACGAGACAAATTGATGAAGGTTGAGCGATGGATGTGGTGTATATGGATTTCAGTCGGGCCTTTGATAAGGTTCCCCACCTTAGGCTCATTCAGAAAGTGAGGAGGTATGGGATACAGGGAAATGTGGCTGTCCGGATACAGAGTGGGCTGGCTGACAGAGGACAGTGTATGGTAGTGGATGGGAAGGATTCTGTCTGGAGTCTGGTGACCAGTGGTGTCCTGCAGGGATCTGGTCTTGGGCCTCTCGCGGCTTTTTGTAGTTTTTATAAATGACTTGGATGAAGAAGTGTAGGGGTGAGTTAGTTAGTTTGCCGATGATACAAAGGTGGGTGGTGTCGTAGATAGTGTAGAGGGCAGTTACAGGCTACAACAACACATAGACAGGATGCAGAGCTGGGCTGAGAAGTGGCAGATGGAGTTCAACCTGGATAAATGCCAAGTGATTCATTTTGGAAGATTGAATTTGAATGCTGAATACAGGGTTAAAGACCGGATTCTTGACAGTGTGAAGGAACAGCGGGATCTTGGGGTCCATGTCCATAGATCTCTCAAAGCTGCTACCCAAGTTGATAGGATTGTTGAGAAGGTGTATGGTGTTTTAGCTTTCATTAACGGGGGATTGAGTTTAAGAGGCACAAGGTTTTGCTGCAGCTCTATAAAGCCCTGGTTAGACCACACTTGGAATATTGTGTCGAGTTCTGGTTGCCTAATTGTCAGAAGGATGTAGATGCTTTAGAGAGGGTGCAGAGGAGATTTACCAGGACGCTGCCTGGATTGGAGGGCTTGTCTTATGAAGAGAGGTCGAGTGAGCTGGGGCTTTCCACCCTGGAGAGGAGGAGGAAGAGAGGTGACTTGATAGAGGGTGGACAAGGTAATGAGAGGCGTAGATAGAGTAGACAGTCAGAGACTTTTCCCCAGGGCAGAGATGGCTGTCACTTGGGATCAGAATTTTAAGGTGATTGCGGGAAGGTCTAGGGGAGATGTCAGAGGTAGGATTTTACACAGTGGCTGTGTGGAATGCACTGTCAGCAGTGGTAGTACAGTCAGAGACATGAGGGACTGCTGGACATGCACATGGATGGCAGTAAACTGAGGGCGGTGTAGGTTTGGGGGTTTGGATCTTAGATTATGACAAATGCTCAGCACAAGATTGTGGGCCGAACGGCCTGTCCTGTGCTGTACTGACCTATGTTCTAAGAGCAGGCCAGGGGCTTGGACTCCCGCAGTGAGAGCTGAAAATGTGTTGCTGGTTAAAGCACAGCAGGTCAGGCAGCATCCAAGGAGCAGGAAAGTCGACGTTTCGGGCCAGAGCCCTTCATCAGAGCCCTCCTGCAGTGAGAGCTCATCTCCTGATTTTCCAAGGCCTGTTCACTATCGACAAGGTTTGTGATAGAATACTGCCCGGATGGGCACAACTCCAAGAACATTGAAGAGTTGCGACGCCATCCAGCACAAAGCTGGCCATTCTGACTGGCATCATATCCACGAACATTCAGTTCCGTCACCACTGTTCCTTAATGTGTACCACCCATAAGATGCACTGCAGAAATTCACCAAGGGCTCCTCACCCAGCGCCTTCCGAGCCCATGACCACTTCCATCAAGAAGAGCAAAGGGGCAGCAGGTACACCGGAACACCACCCATCAAGATTTGGGATTACGTCGCCATTCCTTCAGTAATTCCCAGTCAAAATCCTGGAACTCCCTCCCTCAGGGCAATATGGGTCTCCCTACACCACTTGGTTCAAGATGGCAGCTCACCATCACCTTCTCCAGGGGCAATTAGGGACGGGGTAATAAATGCTGGGCCCAGGCAGCATCCTGCGAATGAATTTTTAAAAAAAGAGATGGAAAGACTGTTCCCGACTGTACGTGCGTTGTGAACGAGAGGGCACAGTTCTAAAGCCATTGGCAGACAATGCAAGTACCCTGTGAGAAACGACAGAAGAGATTTACAAGGAGGTTGCCAGGGTTGGAGGGTTGGAGCTACAGGGAGAGGCTGAACAGGCTGGGGCTGTTTTCCCTGGAGCGTCGGAGGCTGAGGGGTGACCTTATAGAGGTTTATAAAATCATGAGGGGCATGGATAGGATAAATAGGCAAAGTCTTTTCCCTGGGTCAAGGAGTCCAGAACTAGAGGGCATAGGTTTAGGGTGAGTGGGGAAAGATATAAAAGAGACCTGAGGGGCAACTTTTTCACACAGAGGGTGGTATGTGTATGGAATGAGCTGCCAGAGGAAGTGGTGGAGGCTGGTACAATTGCAACATTTAAGAGCCATTTGGATGGGTATATGAATAGGAAGGGTTTGGAGGGATAGGGGCCGGGTGCTGGCAGGTGGGACTAGATTGGGTTTCTGACCCAGCGACAGTGAAGGGGCAGCGACCTAGTTCCAAGCCTGGGGTGGTGAGGGAACTCACAGGGACTTAGCTTCCCGGGTATCTGCTGCCCGTGTCCTTCCAAATGGCCGAGGTTGTGGGTTTTTCGCTGCGAGGGGGAAGGGGGGGGGGGGTGGAGTGAGGAGCGCAGGTGCTGGCGGTCAGAGTGGAAGAGCGTGGCGCTGGAAAAGCACAGCCGGTCAGGCAGCGCCCGAGGAGCAGGAGGTTGCAAACACAAGCTCTTCGTCGGGAATCAGGTGCTCTCGAAAGAGCCTGGGTCCATGACTTCAGTGCAGCGTGTTGGTGGTCCCCCCATGCTGTTACTGAGCTTTGGTGTTGGGGGTGGGGGGGGGGAAGTGTGGCTGCGACACCGATCGAGTGAGTTGCTTTGTTCTGGATGATGTCAAACGTCTTGAGGCATGATGGGAAATGAACGTGCCTTTGAGCACGACCTGGCTCTCAGATTGGCAGAGCAGAGGATGGCAGTCTAGACCAGAGACGACGTAATGAAGCAGGGGGTGAAACCTGATTCTGTAATATGGATGTCAATGTTTTTCTTTTCTTCACTTGTCGGACGTGAACGTTTCTGGTTGGGCCAGTTTTTAATGCCTGTCCCTGGCGAAAGGTGGTGGTGAGCTGTCTAGAGCAGTGTTGGGCTAGAAATTCCAAGATTTTGACCTAACGTGTGGATGAAGAAGAGAGCGAGAGGAACTCTGGGATAGTGAAAACTAGGAATGGCAGTGAACAACACTCTGGTCAGGCAGAACGAGATCTAAGAGAACTCTACGCACAGATATCCAATGGCCTAGGGAAATACCTCAGCGCTGTTTTATAGGGGCAAGCGGTGACCTGGTGGCGCTATGGTTCGATTATTTAACCCAGAACTCGGCTAACGTCGGGAAACAGAGGTTTGCAGATGCTGGGGATCAGAGCTGAGAGAGTGGTGCTGGAAAAGCAGGTCAGGCAGCATCCGAGGAGCAGGAAAATCGACGTTCCGGGCCGGAACTGCCTGACCTGCTGCGCTTTTCCAGCACCACTCTCTCACTAATGTTCTGGAGACCCGAGTTCAGCGGGTGGTGGAATTTTGAATTCAATGTTTTTTTTAAAAAAATAAATCCGGAATTAAGAATCGACTGGCGAATCAAACAATGCCCTTTTATTAAAAGGAATCTGCTACCCTCGCCTGGTCTTATTTACCTGCGATTGCAGACCCACAGCAATGTGGTTGGCTCGGAGCTTTTTAGATTAGATTAGATTACTTACAGTGTGGAAACAGGCCCTTCGGCCCAACAAGTCCACACCGACCCGCCGAAGCGCAACCCACCCATACCCCCACACTTACCCCTTACCTAACACTACGGGCAATTTAGCATGGCCAATTCACCTGACCTGCACATCTTTGGATTGTGGGAGGAAACCGGAGCACACCCACGCAGACACAGGGAGAACGTGCAAACTCCAACACAGTCAGTCGCCTGAGGCGGGAACTGAGCCCGGGTCTCAGGCGCTGTGAGACAGCAGTGCTAACCACTGTGCCACCGTGCCACCCGCAGGTTCAAGGGACTTTAGGGACTGGCAGTAAACACCGGATGTGGGAGTCACATTTGTTGCATGTTCCCCTTTGCCCAGAAGGCAGTTAAGAGTCAGGGTTATCGTCATAGGCCTGGAGTCACGTGCAAATGAGACTGGTTGAGGACAGCAGGATTCCTTCCCTGAAGGGGGTTGAGTAAAACAGAACAGTTTTTAGCAACAAAATGGCACAGAGTCACCCTTGGGATTGCTTTTGATTTCAGACCTTTTTAATTAAATTTAAACGTCACCAACTAGGAATCGAGCGCCCAGCCTCAGGGTGACCAGTCCAGTGACGTTCCCGCTACACCGGCATCTCCTGAGTGGGAGCCACACAGGGACAGACGATGAAAAGGGTCGTGTCACGTGACAGCGCAAGTTTTCTCGTTGAGAACAGACCGGGGCCTGTGATGGTTCAGCACGATTCAGATAATTTATTGGGGAAATTGCAGAATGTAAAATAAAAGAAGGAGGTTCCTTTAATTTAACGACCTGCAAGTCAGACAAGGCTCAAACCTCCTACAATTCATGACCCTCGGTGCTGTTGACAGAAACGTCAAAGACCCTGCTCTTACGGTACACAGCAGCAGCTTTGAACTCTGACCTTCCGAGAGAAGGTCGCCCAGTCACAGATTTCATTGGTTTGATGCTTCTGGTTGGAGGGATGGTCAACCAATCAGCTGTGGGAACGTGATGGATCCCCCCTCTCCCTTCACCAATTTATTTGGAATGGGCAGGTCGAGCTGTGGATCATCCTGAAATATTCCCAGTTGGGATCAAGAAAGGCCAATCAGATTAGATTCCCGACAGAGTGGAAACAGGCCCTTCGGCCCAACCAGTCCACACCGACCGCCGAAGAGCAACCCATCCAGACCTTATATTTACCCCTTCACCTAACACTACGGGCAATTTAGCATGGCCAATCCACCCTGACCCGCACATCTTTGGATTGTGGGAGGGAACCGGAGCACCCGGAGGAAACCCACGCAGACACGGGGAGAATGTGCAAACTCCACACAGACAGTCGCCCGAGGCTGGGATCGAACCTGGGTCCCTAGCACTCTGAGGCAGCAGTGCTAACCACTGAGCCACCATGATGCCCATGGACATGAAGCAAGGGCTCGTCCGGGATTTGAACCAACGACCTCTCGCATTTTGACACTGTAGAAAACCCTAACCAAGAATCATACCCCGAGAGCACTGGGCCACAGACCCCTCAGGCACAGTGAGTGACTTGGACTTGCAAAACGTGACTGTCTGGCCCTGGATCTCTCCGCAAAACCAACCTTTCATGGTCAAGACTTTCTGCACAACTTCAGTCACAAAAGCAGACTCCAGTGAGAGGCAGATAGGACTTGGGGCAAAATTGCATTATACCTGACCCGGGAGTGTTTGATGGGGGAGCAGTGTAGAGGGAGCTTTACTCTGTATCTAACCCTGTGCTGACCCTGTCCTGGGAGTGTTTGATGGGGACAGTGTAGAGAGAGCTTTACTCTGTATCTAACCCCGTGCTGTCCCTGTCCTGGGAGTGTTTGATGGGGACAGTGTAGAGGGAGCTTTACTCTGTATCTAACCCCGTGCTGTCCCTGTCCTGGGAGTGTTTGATGGGGGACAGTGTAGAGAGAGCTTTACTCTGTATCTAACCCCGTACTGTCCCTGTCCAGGGAGTGTTTGATAGGGGGACAGTGTAGAGGGAGCTTTACTCTGTATCTAACCCCGTGCTGTCCCTGTCCTGGGAGTGTTTGATGGGGGACAGTGTAGAGAGAGCTTTACTCTGTATCTAACCCCGTGCTGTCCCTGTCCTGGGAGTGTTTGATAGGGGGACAGTGTAGAGGGAGCTTTACTCTGTATCTAACCTCGTGCTGTCCCTGTCCTGGGAGTGTTTGATGGGGGGGGACAGTGTAGAGGGAGCTTTACTCTGATTCTAACCCCGTGCTGTCCCTGTCCTGGGAGTGTTTGATGGGGACAGTGTGGATAGAGCTTAACTTTCAGTCTAAAAGATTAGAGAGAGCTTTACTCTGTATCTAACCTCATGTCGTCCCTGTCCCGGGTGTGTTTGACAGGGGAATTACTCAGAGATGTGGCACTTGCAATTTTGATGATTTACTCCATCTTATTTCTACTTAGTGCGATGGCTGGCTGGAAGCTGGGACAAGTTTCTGATTTATGTCCGTCAGACGGTATCTCACATTGTCCTTTTTATCCTTCACTGCTCCCCAGTGAATCAGGCACGAAATGGCCGCTTCTGGGCACTCAGTTATGCTGCCTTCTCTTAACGCATCCCTAACCAATTCTGCAGCCAGGCGGGAGATATTGTGACGCTGCATCACCTCCTGGTGGTGTCACCAACAGTCTATCGTGAGACCCACTGACCCCCATGCTGAGGCCTCAGGATTAGGCTGAGGCTTCAGGATCAGGCTGAGGCCTCAGGATCAGACTGAGGCTTCAGGATCAGGCTGAGGCCTCAGGATCAGACTGAGGCCTCAGGATCAGGCTGAGGCTTCAGGATCAGGCTGAGGCTTCAGGATCAGACTGAGGCCTCATGATCAGGCTGAGGCCTCAGCATCAGGCTCAGGCCTCAGTATCAAGCTTAGGCCTCAGAATCAGACTGAGGCCTCAGGATCAGGCTGAGGCTTCAGGATCAGACTGAGGCCTCAGGATCAAGCTGAGGCCTCAGGATCAGACTGAGGCCTCAGGATCAGGCTGAGGCTTCAGGATCAGACTGAGGCCTCAGGATCAGACTGAGGCCTCAGAATCAGGCTGAGGCCTCAGGATCAGGCTGAGGCCTCAGGATCAAGCTGAGGCCTCAGGATCAGGCTGAGGCCTCAGGATCAGACTGAGGCCTCAGGATCAAGCTGAGGCCTCAGGATCAGGCTGAGGCCTCAGGATCAGACTGAGGCCTCAGGATCAAACTGAGGCCTCATGATCAGGCTGAGGCTTCAGAATCAGACTGAGGCCTCAGGATCAGGCTGAGGCCTCTGAGGCCTCAGACTTAGGCCTCTCGATCTGATTGTCATTTTCCATCCTATTTTCATGTTCCGCCACGGCGTCAAAACTGAAACAACTTGGCGTCACATCCACCTTCTAAAAAAAAATAATCTTTTTCATTGAAAAAGGTTTTTATTCTTCACAAAATTGGAAAAGTACAAAAGGTGGTGTAGCAATCTTATATTACAAAAACATTAACAATAAACTACCTGCATCACAAAGTTATTGGACAATCTTTCCATGCTGTGATTCAATAAAATTCAATTCAACGCACCACATTCGTAAGAAAACCCAGAGGAATGTGCTCCCTCACGAATCTACGCCACCCCATGAGACCTGGGGGGGATTTTCTGAGGTCCAGCTCATTAAAGTGCACATTTCGTGAGAGGGTTGACTAATTTCTTCCAGTGTTCGTCTAGTGAAGGCAGAATTGGCAATCCCAAAAGAAGGGACACCGAATCTGCCTCAACTTCGTTTCCACCTCATTCACTGAGGCACCCTCGAACCTACGGCACGGACAATGTGTCAGGGGGTCAGTGCTTGCTTTACATTTCCGGCACTACTTTCTGGAATTTGGCTAATTATTTCGGGGCCGTTCAGGGCCCGGTGGAGCATTTTTCACTTGCAAAGCCCGCGCTTTGTTGCAAATCGAGACCCTTCCTCGCATTCTCCCACACGTCCTCCCACGTTTCCGATGGCATTTCTTCTCCTGACTCCAGGTTCCGAAGAGTAGGTACCCCCACCCCACCCCGTCTGTAAATGGTGAAGAGTACTGACCGAGAGAAAGTGCCCAACGCGCCCTGGACCACTTATCTCTCCATGTTGGACATGTCAGGCTAAGCTAAAGGCTCTGAGTATAGTCCCTAATCTGAAAGCAACAGAAGAGGTCCCTAGTAGGCCGCACATTTTTATGACTTAGCTGGTCAAAAGACGTCAGGACGTCTCCTACAAACAGGAGAGACCACCCTTGGAATCCATCGAGACAAGAGTAGAGTGGTGCTGGAAACGCACCGGGCATCGTCCGAGGAGCAGGGAAATAGAAGGCCCCCCCTTCATCGGAATCCATTGACCTCGGCCTAAATCCTGGGGCTCCAACTGAAGGGGTAAACGGTGAGGTCTTACGCGGGTTGCCCTCAGCCTGCCACGTCGTCCTCCGCGGTTTGACGGTGTTTATGATAGCCAAGCTCCCACGATGCTCAGCAACAGAGTTCATAAACAGCAAATTAAGGAGGGGACACCTTACCTGGCTCCAACGCATATCGACTTTGGCTCCTTCCACACCCAGCCACTCACAGGGGACAATAAGACACTTAGTTGGTATCGCTTGGCGATCTATCCCCCCTATACCCTGTGGGAGCTGCAACTTGGTGAATTTGGATGTAGGTTTGCTCGCTGGAAGGTTCATTTTCAGACGTTTCGTCACCGTGCTGGGTAACATCTTCAGTGAGCCTCCAGACGAGGCAGGGCTGATGATTCCTGCTTTCCATTTGTATGTTTGGGTTTCTTCGGGTTGGTGACGTCATCCCCGGCGGTGATGTCATTTCCTATGGTGATGTTATTTCCTGTTCTTTTTCTCAGGGGGTGGTAAATTGGGTCCAAGTCAATGGGCTTGTTGGTAGGGTTCCGTTTGCCACCCCCTGAGAAAAAGAACAGGAAATGACGTCACCACAGGAACTGACATCAGCAACCCAAAGAAACCCAAACATATAAAGACAAATCTTCTCAAAATTTAATAAGAGGGCACATACGACACCAAATGGAGGACCCTGGGTAACAACAACTGAACCATTCTCATGGCCGAGGAAGAACATTCATTTTAATCAGGGGGTATTCAGCCTAACCGACGGTCCCAGGACAGAGACAGCACAGGGTTAGATACAGAGTAAAGCTCCCTCTACACTGTCCCCCCATCAAACACTCCCAGGACAGGGACAGCACGGGGTTAGATACAGAGTAAAGCTCCCTCTACACTGCCCCCCCATCAAACACTCCCAGGACAGGGACAGCACGGGGTTAGATACAGAGTAAAGCTCCCTCTACACTGTCCCCCCATCAAACACTCCCAGGACAGGGACAGTACGGGGTTAGATACAGAGTAAAGCTCCCCCTACACTGTCCCCCCATCAAACACTCCCAGGACAGGGACAGCACGGGGTTAGATACAGAGTAAAGCTCCCTCTACACTGTCCCCATCAAACACTCCCAGGACAGGAACAGCACGGGGTTAGATACTGAGTAAAGCTCCCTCTACACTGACCCCCCATCAAACACTCCCAGGACAGGAACAGCACGGGGTTAGATACAGAGTAAAGCTCCCTCTACACTGTCCCCCCATCAAACACTCCCAGGGACAGGGACAGCATGGGATAAGATACACAGTAAAGCTCCCTCTACACTGCCCACATCAAACACTCCCAGGGACAGGGACAGCACGGGGTTAGATACAGAGTAAAGCTTTCTCTACACTGTTTCCCATCAAACACTCCCAGGGACAGGGACAGCACGGGGTTAGATACAGAGTAAAGCTCCCTCTACACTGTCCCCATCAAACACTCCCAGGACCGGGACAGCACGGGGTTAGATACAGAGTAAAGCTCCCTCTACACTGTCCCCCCATCAAACACTCCCAGGACAGGGACAGCACGGGGTTAGATACAGAGTAAAGCTCGCTCTATACTGTCCCCATCAAACACCCCCAGGACAGGGACAGCACGGGATTAGATACAGAGTAAAGCTCCCTCTACACTGTCCCCCCCATCAAACACTCCCAGGGACAGGGACAGCACGGGGTTAGATACAGAGTAAAGCTTTCTCTACACTGTTTCCCATCAAACACTCCCAGGACAGGAACAGCACGGGGTTAGATACAGAGTAAAGCTCCCTCTACACTGAAGACCTTGTTTTACCCTCTGAAACAATTGCACAAAGTTTGCTCTGTACAGCTGGTGTCAGCAAAAGGGAGGGGGGGGGGGGAGGAGCAAAAAGACCCAAATAAGGAAAGCGTCTTATGACCAGGGGAAAAGGGAATTGTGCTCCGTCCTCCAGGTCAGGCAGCCCCACCAAGCTCCTGATGGGAATGGCTGCCGAGTCAACTTTATATCCCGAGAACAGGCCGAATAAATTTTGGATGAACCAGGGGTACAGACTTTTTTTCCCCCAGGTCAGCCGGAAAGAGAAGAACATTGTCAGCGGAGAGAGTGATTTTGTGTCCTCCCCTTTGGGGCAACTATTTTAACAGTCTTTCTCGATAGCCTCCACCAACGGTTCGATTACCAGCAGCGTCCAGAGAGGAGGCCCTTGTCGGCTGCCTCTCCCGATTATCTGATTTTTATGCCCTTCCTAAGGACCACCACCACGGGGTCAGTAAACGCCACCCACCGAGTGAAAGCCCACCCACCCCCTCCCAGGCCAAAGCAGGACACCAACAAGATACGGCCACTCCACCCGGGTCAAACGCCTTTACTGTCTCCATGGAGACCACCGTTGACCTCTGCTGGTATACCTATACCACATTCAACACTCCCCTGATCTTGTTGGAAGAGTTACAAGCCCCCTTTAAAAACCCTTTTTCCTTTAAAATGGAGGGCAGTACCTTCTCTGATCTCAGAGCCAGTCTTTTCGGCAAGATTTTGAAATCTACATTCAGATACAAGACACAGTCCTCAAGCTCTTGCCCTCTATTAAGAATAAGAGAGGGCATGGCCTCCCTATGAAGGGTGGAAGGCGTACCTGGCCAGATGAGTGATTGTACATACCCAGTATCGGCTCGGCTGACAGGGTTATGAGCTTCTTGTTGAACTCACTCAGAACCGCAGACGCTTTGCCCACTTTGGAGCTGCCTTATCACCTCTGGTTTCTCTTGTAATTTTAAGGGTGCGTTCAGAGAGGAGGCTGGCTCTGCCTTTATACCCGGGAGGTCCAGATTCTCAAAACCCAGAATTCCACCCTTGCTATTCCATCCTCACCACTCTCCGACCGGCACAACTCCGCGTAAAAGTCCCGGAATGTGGCATTAATCTTCGCGGGTTTTGAGAAGATTTGTAGCTCAGGTTGAGGTTCTGGGCGTAGGCCTGCTGGCTGAGCTGGAAGGCTCATTTCCAGACGTTTCGTCACCATACTAGGTAACGTCTTCAGTGGATCTCCAGGCGAAGCACTGCTGATGGTTCTATTTATATGTTTGGGTTCCTTTGGGTTGGTGATGTCATACAGTCGTAGAGACGTACAGCACGGAAACAGACCCTTCGGCCCAACCCGTCCATGCCGACCAGATATCCCAACGCAATCTAGTCCCACCTGCCAGCACCCGGCCCATATCCCTCCAAACCCTTCCTGTTCATATACCCATCCAGATGCCTCTTAAATGTTGCAATTGTACCAGCCTCCACCACTTCCTCTGGCAGCTCATTCCACACACGTACCACCCTCTGCGTGAAAATGTTGCCCCTTAGGTCTCTTTTATACCTTTCCCCTCTCACCCTAAACCTATGCCCTCTAGTTCTGGAATCCCCAACCCCAGGGAAAAGACTTTGCCTATTTACCCTAACCATGTCCCTCATAATTGTGTAAACCTCTATAAGGTCACCCCTCAGCCTCCGACGCTCCAGGGAAAACAGCCCCAGACTGTTCAGCCTCTCCCTATAGCTCAGATCCTCCAACCCTGGCAACATCCTTGTAAATCTTTTCTGAACCCTTTCAAGTTTCACAACATCTTTACGATAGGAAGGAGACCAGAATTGCACGCAATATTCCAGAAGTGGCCTAACCAATGTCCTGTATAGCCGCAACATGACCTCCCAACTCCTGTACTCAATACTCTGACCAATAAAGGAAAGCATATCAAACACCTTCTTCACTATCCTATCTACCTGCAACTCCACTTTCAAGGAGCTATGAACCTGCACTCCACGGTCTCTTTGTTCAGCAACACTCCCTAGGACCTTACCATTAAGTGTATAAATCCTGCTAAGATTTGCTTTCCCAAAATGCAGCACCTCGCATTTATCTGAATTAAACTCCATCTGCCACTTCTCAGCCCATTGGCCCATCTGGCCCAGATCCTGTTGTAATCTGAGGTAACCCTCTTCGCTGTCCCACTGCACCTCCAATTTTGGTGTCATCTGCAAACTTACTAACTGTACCTCTTATGCTCGCATCCAAATCATTTATGTAAATGACAAAAAGTAGAGGGCCCAGCACCGATCCTTGTGGCACTCCACTGGTCACAGGCCTCCATTTGGCAATGACATCACCACAGCAAATGGCATCATGACAGGAAATGACATCACCAAGCCAAGAAAGGACAAAGTCCGGAGAGCTGTGACCCGCGATAGCTGAGCCACGGACGGTCTATAATAATTTGGCTGCCTTCAGCAGGGTCTCAGGTAAACATTGCTGTCTCCTCTCTGCCTCTACCTGGTCGCTGGGTTTGATATAATTAATCCCCTTAAATAAGCCTTGGTGGTCACCCAAAGCATTGATGGGTTACTGGCCACAACGCAAGTTAATGTCCCAGCAGGCCCTTGTATAATTAGCTAACCTTCAAAAGATCCACGTGCCGCATATCTATTGCGCCACCTTTGATCTTGACGTCCAGGTACGCTGCCACATGGTCCATGGCGATATTCCTCATCCTGCAGGATAACACCGAGCACAGACAGGATGACGGGACAAAGAATATATCAATGCTCGGCTGGTGCTTGTGCAGGTTGGAGTAAAAGGGGAAATCCCGACCAAATAGGGTGGAGATTTCTCAACATGTCCACTCACCCCAACTTCCCACGTCGGCCCACCCACCCCAGCTCCCCACGTCGTCCCACCCCAGCTCCCCACGTCGTCCCACCCACCCCAGCTCCCCACGTCGTCCCACTCACCCCAACCCCCCACATCGGCCCACTCACCCCAACTCCCCTATCGGCCCAACGACCCCAACCCACAACATCGGCCCACCCACCCCAACTTCCCACGTCGGCCCACCCACCCCAAATCCCCACATCGGCCCACCCACCCCAACTCCCCACATCGGCCCACCCACCACAACACCCCACATCGCCCACCGACCCCAACTCCCCACATTGACGCACTCACCCCAACTCCCCACATCGACCCACCCACCCCAACTCCCCATATCGACGCACTCACCCCAAATCCCCACATCGGCCCACCCACCCCAACACCCCACATCGGCCCACCATCAGTGGGAGGTTGTCTGTGTGTGTGTCTGTGCCTGTGTATGTGTAAAAGTGTGCATGTGTGTGTGTGTCTGTGTGCATGTATGTGTGTTTGTGTATGTGTGTGTGTGTGTGTGAAAGCGTCTCAGTGTGCATGTATGTGCATCTGTGTGTGTGACTGTGTGTGTCTGTGTGTATGTGTGTGTGTTTATGTGTGTGTGTCTGTGTGTGTGTCTGTGTGTGTATTGTTTGACTGTGTCTCTATGTGTGTGTCTGAGTGTGTGTCTGTGTGTGTCTGTGTGTGTGTGTCTGTGTGAATGTCTGTGTATGTATGTGTGTGTGTGTCTGTGTGCGTGTATGTGTGTTTGTGTATGTGTGTGTGTCTGTGTCTGCCTGTGTCTGTGTGTGTCTTTGTGTGTGTGTCTGTGTGTGTGTGTGTGTGTTTGTGTCTCTGCGTGTGTCTGTGAAATAGTGTGCATATGTGTGTGTGTCTGTGTGTGTGTATGTGTTTGTCTGTGTCTCTATGTGTGTGTCTTTGTGTGTGTGTGTCTGTCTGTGTGTTTGTGTGTGTGTGCCTGTATGTGTCTGTGTGTGTGTGTATGTGTCTGTGTGTATGTATGTGTGTGTGTCTGTGTGTGTCTGTGTGAGTCTGTGTGAGTGTGTGTTTGAGTGTGTGTGTCTCTGTGTGTATGTGTCTGTGTTTGTATGTGCGTATGTGTGTGTATGTGTGTGTGTGAATAAATGTGCATGTGTGTATGTATGAGTATGTATATGTGTGTGTATGTGTGTCTGTGTGTGTGTCTGCCTGTGTCTGTGTGTATGTGTGTGTTTGTGTGTCTGTGTGTGTCTTCGTGTGTGTGTGTGTCTGTGTGTGTGACTGTGTGTGAGTGTGTGTGTCTGTGTGTGTGTTTGTGTGTGCGTATGTGTATAAGTGTGCATGTGTGTGTGTATATGTGTGTATGTGTATGCGTGTATACGTGTGTGTGTGTGAGAGAGAGAGAGAGCCCGTACCCGAGTGTGTATATGGTGTGTATGTGTATGTGTGCGTATGTACGTGGGTGTATGTGTGTATGTGTGTCTGAGTTTGTGTGTGTGTGTGTGTGTGAGTGTGTGTGAGTCTGTGTGTGTCTGTGTGTGTGTGTGTGTCTGTGTGTGTGTGTCTGTGTGTGTGTCTGTGTGAGTGTGTGTGTGAGTCTGTGTGTGTCTGTGTGTCTGTGTGAGTCTGTGTGTGAGTGTGTGTCTGTGTGTATGTGTGTGTGTCTGTGAGTGTGTCTGTGTGAGTCTGTGTGTGAGTGTGTGTCTGTGTGTATGTGTGTGTGTCTGTGAGTGTGTGTGTGTCTGTGTGTGTGTCTGTGTGAGTGTGTGTGTGAGTCTGTGTGTGTCTGTGTGTCTGTGTGAGTCTGTGTGTGTGTGTCTGTGTGTATGTGTGTGTGTCTGTGAGTGTGTGTGTCTGTGTGTCTGTGTCTGTGTGTGTGTCTGTGTGAGTGTGTGTGTGAGTCTCAGTGTGTCTGTGTGTCTGTGTGAGTCTGTGTGTGTGTGTGTCTGTGTGTGTGTCTGTGAGTGTGTGTGTCTGTGTGTGTGTCTGTGTGTGTGTCTGTGTGTGTATCTGTGTGTCTATGTGTGTGTCTGAGTGTGTGTCTGTGTGTGTGTGTCTGTGTGAGTGTCTGTGTATGTATGTGTGTGTGTGTCTGTGTGCGTGTATGTGTGTTTGTGTATGTGTGTGTGTGTCTGTGTCTGCCTGTGTCTGTGTGTGTCTTTGTGTGTGTGTCTGTGTGTGTGTGTGCGTGTGTGTTTGTGTCTCTGCGTGTGTCTGTGAAATAGTGTGCATATGTGTGTGTGTGTATGTGTTTGTCTGTGTCTCTATGTGTGTGTCTCAGTGTGTGTCTTTGTGTGTGTGTGTCTGTCTGTGTGTTTGTGTGTATGTGTGTGTGTGCGCCTGTATGTGTCTGTGTGTGTGACTGTGTGTGAGTGTGTATGTGTCTGTGTGTATGTATGTGTGTGTGTCTGTGTGTGTATGTGTGTGTGTCTGTGTGAGTCTGTGTGAGTGTGTGTTTGAGTGTGTGTGTCTCTGTGTGTATGTGTCTGTGTTTGTATGTGCATATGTGTGTGTATGTGTGTGTGTGAATAAATGTGCATGTGTGTATGTATGAGTATGTATATGTGTGTGTATGTGTGTCTGTGTGTGTGTCTGCCTGTGTCTGTGTGTTTGTGTGTGTGTGTGTGTCTTCGTGTGTTTGTGTGACTGTGTGTGAGTGTGTGTGTCTGTGTGTGTGACTGTGTGTGAGTGTGTGTGTCTGTGTGTGTGTTTGTGTGTGCGTATGTGTATAAGTGTGCATGTGTGTGTGTATATGTGTGTATGTGTATGCGTGTATACGTGTGTGTGTGAGAGAGAGAGAGCCCGTACCCGAGTGTGTATATGGTGTGTATGTGTATGTGTGCGTATGTATGTGGGTGTATGTGTGTATGTGTGTCTGAGTTTGTGTGTGTGTGTGTGTGTGTGTGTGTGAGTCTGTGTGTGTCTGTGTGTGAGTGTGTGTCTGTGTGTATGTGTGTGTGTCTGTGTGAGTCTGTGTGTGAGTCTGTGTGAGTCTGTGTGTGAGTGTGTGTCTGTGTGTATGTGTGTGTGTCTGTGTGTGTGTCTGTGTGAGTGTGTGTGTGAGTCTGTGTGTGTCTGTGTGTCTGTGTGAGTCTGTGTGTGAGTGTGTGTCTGTGTGTATGTGTGTGTGTCTGTGAGTGTGTCTGTGAGAGTCTGTGTGTGAGTGTGTGTCTGTGTGTATGTGTGTGTGTCTGTGAGTGTGTGTGTCTGTGTGTGTGTGTCTGTGTGTGTCTGTGTGTGTGTGTCTGTGTGAGTGTGTGTGTGAGTCTGTGTGTGTCTGTGTGAGTCTGTGTGTGTGTGTCTGTGTGTGTGTCTGTGAGTGTGTGTGTCTGTGTGTGTGTCTGTGTGTGTGTCTGTGTGTGTGTGTCTGTGTGAGTCTGTGTGTGAGTCTGTGTGTGTCTGTGTGTCTGTGTGAGTCTGTGTGTGAGTGTGTGTCTGTGTGTATGTGTGTGTGTCTGTGAGTGTGTGTGTCTGTGTGTGTGTCTGTGTGTGTGTGTCTGTGTGTGTGTCTGTGTGTGTATTGTTTGTCTGTGTCTCTATGTGTGTGTCTGAGTGTGTGTCTGTGTGTGTCTGTGTGTGTGTCTGTGTGAGTGTCTGTGTATGTATGTGTGTGTGTGTGTCTGTGTGCGTGTATGTGTGTTTGTGTATGTGTGTGTGTGTCTGTGTCTGCCTGTGTCTGTCTTTGTGTGTGTGTCTGTGTGTGTGTGTGTGTTTGTGTCTCTGCGTGTGTCTGTGAAATAGTGTGCATATGTGTGTGTGTCTGTGTGTGTGTATGTGTTTGTCTGTGTCTCTATGTGTGTGTCTCAGTGTGTGTCTTTGTGTGTGTGTGTCTGTCTGTGTGTTTGTGTGTGTGTGTGTGCCTGTATGTGTCTGTGTGTGTGACTGTGTGTGAGTGTGTATGTGTCTGTGTGTATGTATGTGTGTGTATCTGTGTGTGTGTCTGTGTGTGTCTGTGTGAGTCTGTGTGAGTGTGTGTTTGAGTGTGTGTGTCTCTGTGTGTATGTGTCTGTGTTTGTATGTGCGTATGTGTGTGTATGTGTGTGTGTGAATAAATGTGCATGTGTGTATGTATGAGTATGTATATGTGTGTGTATGTGTGTCTGTGTGTGTGTCTGCCTGTGTCTGTGTGTATGTGTGTGTTTGTGTGTCTGTGTGTGTCTTCGTGTGTGTGTGTGTCTGTGTGTGTGACTGTGTGTGAGAGTGTGTGTCTGTGTGTGTGTTTGTGTGTGCGTATGTGTATAAGTGTGCATGTGTGTGTGTATATGTGTGTATGTGTATGCGTGTATACGTGTGTGTGTGTGAGAGAGAGAGCCCGTACCCGAGTGTGTATATGGTGTGTATGTGTATGTGTGTGTATGTATGTGGGTGTATGTGTGTATGTGTGTCTGAGTTTGTGTGTGTGTGTGTGTGTGAGTCTGTGTGTGTCTTTGTGTGAGTGTGTGTCTGTGTGTATGTGTGTGTCTGTGTGTGTGTGTCTGTGTGAGTCTGTGTGTGAGTCTGTGTGTGAGTGTGTGTCTGTGTGTATGTGTGTGTGTCTGTGAGTGTGTGTGTCTGTGTGTGTGTCTGTGTGTGTGTCTGTGTGAGTGTGTGTGTGAGTCTGTGTGTGTCTGTGTGTGAGTGTGTGTCTGTGTGTATGTGTGTGTGTCTGTGAGTGTGTCTGTGTGTGAGTGTGTGTCTGTGTGTATGTGTGTGTGTCTGTGAGTGTGTGTCTGTGTGTGTGTCTGTGTGTGTCTCTGTGTGTGTGTCTGTGTGAGTGTGTGTGTGAGTCTGTGTGTGTCTGTGTGTCTGTGTGTGTGTCTGTGTGTATGTGTGTGTGTCTGTGAGTGTGTGTGTCTGTGTGTGTGTCTGTGTGTGTGTGTCTGTGTGAGTCTGTGTGTGTCTGTGTGTCTGTGTGAGTCTGTGTGTGTGTGTGTCTGTGTGTGTCTGTGTGAGTCTGTGTGAGTGTGTGTTTGAGTGTGTGTGTCTCTGTGTGTATGTGTCTGTGTTTGTATGTGCGTATGTGTGTGTATGTGTGTGTGTGAATAAATGTGCATGTGTGTATGTATGAGTATGTATATGTGTGTGTATGTGTGTCTGTGTGTGTGTCTGCCTGTGTCTGTGTGTATGTGTGTGTTTGTGTGTCTGTGTGTGTCTTCGTGTGTGTGTGTGTGACTGTGTGTGAGTATGTGTGTCTGTGTGTGTGTTTGTGTGTGCGTATGTGTATAAGTGTGCATGTGTGTGTGTATATGTGTGTATGTGTATGCGTGTATACGTGTGTGTGTGTGAGAGAGAGAGAGAGCCCGTACCCGAGTGTGTATATGGTGTGTATGTGTATGTGTGCGTATGTACGTGGGTGTATGTGTGTATGTGTGTCTGAGTTTGTGTGTGTGTGTGTGTGTGAGTGTGTGTGAGTCTGTGTGTGTCTGTGTGTGTGTGTGTGTCTGTGTGTGTGTGTCTGTGTGTGTGTCTGTGTGAGTGTGTGTGTGAGTCTGTGTGTGTCTGTGTGTCTGTGTGTGAGTGTGTGTCTGTGTGTATGTGTGTGTGTCTGTGAGTGTGTCTGTGTGAGTCTGTGTGTGAGTGTGTGTCTGTGTGTATGTGTGTGTGTCTGTGAGTGTGTGTGTCTGTGTGTGTGTCTGTGTGAGTGTGTGTGTGAGTCTGTGTGTGTCTGTGTGTCTGTGTGAGTCTGTGTGTGTGTGTCTGTGTGTATGTGTGTGTGTCTGTGAGTGTGTGTGTCTGTGTGTCTGTGTCTGTGTGTGTGTCTGTGTGAGTGTGTGTGTGAGTCTCAGTGTGTCTGTGTGTCTGTGTGAGTCTGTGTGTGTGTGTGTCTGTGTGTATGTGTGTGTGTCTGTGAGTGTGTGTGTCTGTGTGTGTGTCTGTGTGTGTGTCTGTGTGTGTATCTGTGTGTCTATGTGTGTGTCTGAGTGTGTGTCTGTGTGTGTGTGTCTGTGTGAGTGTCTGTGTATGTATGTGTGTGTGTGTCTGTGTGCGTGTATGTGTGTTTGTGTATGTGTGTGTGTGTCTGTGTCTGCCTGTGTCTGTGTGTGTCTTTGTGTGTGTGTCTGTGTGTGTGTGTGCGTGTGTGTTTGTGTCTCTGCGTGTGTCTGTGAAATAGTGTGCATATGTGTGTGTGTGTATGTGTTTGTCTGTGTCTCTATGTGTGTGTCTCAGTGTGTGTCTTTGTGTGTGTGTGTCTGTCTGTGTGTTTGTGTGTATGTGTGTGTGTGCGCCTGTATGTGTCTGTGTGTGTGACTGTGTGTGAGTGTGTATGTGTCTGTGTGTATGTATGTGTGTGTGTCTGTGTGTGTATGTGTGTGTGTCTGTGTGAGTCTGTGTGTGTGTGTTTGAGTGTGTGTGTCTCTGTGTGTATGTGTCTGTGTTTGTATGTGCGTATGTGTGTGTATGTGTGTGTGTGAATAAATGTGCATGTGTGTATGTATGAGTATGTATATGTGTGTGTATGTCTGCCTGTGTGTGTGTCTGCCTGTGTCTGTGTGTATGTGTGTGTTTGTGTGTGTGTGTGTGTCTTCGTGTGTTTGTGTGACTGTGTGTGAGTGTGTGTGTCTGTGTGTGTGACTGTGTGTGAGTGTGTGTGTCTGTGTGTGTGTTTGTGTGTGCGTATGTGTATAAGTGTGCATGTGTGTGTGTATATGTGTGTATGTGTATGCGTGTATACGTGTGTGTGTGAGAGAGAGAGAGCCCGTACCCGAGTGTGTATATGGTGTGTATGTGTATGTGTGCGTATGTATGTGGGTGTATGTGTGTATGTGTGTCTGAGTTTGTGTGTGTGTGTGTGTGTGTGTGTGAGTCTGTGTGTGTCTGTGTGTGAGTGTGTGTCTGTGTGTATGTGTGTGTGTCTGTGTGAGTCTGTGTGTGAGTCTGTGTGAGTCTGTGTGTGAGTGTGTGTCTGTGTGTATGTGTGTGTGTCTGTGTGTGTGTCTGTGTGAGTGTGTGTGTGAGTCTGTGTGTGTCTGTGTGAGTCTGTGTGTGAGTGTGTGTCTGTGTGTATGTGTGTGTGTCTGTGAGTGTGTCTGTGAGAGTCTGTGTGTGAGTGTGTGTCTGTGTGTATGTGTGTGTGTCTGTGAGTGTGTGTGTCTGTGTGTGTGTGTCTGTGTGTGTCTGTGTGTGTGTCTGTGTGAGTGTGTGTGTGAGTCTGTGTGTGTCTGTGTGAGTCTGTGTGTGTGTCTGTGAGTGTGTGTGTCTGTGTGTGTGTCTGTGTGTGTGTCTGTGTGTGTGTGTCTGTGTGAGTCTGTGTGTGAGTCTGTGTGTGTCTGTGTGAGTCTGTGTGTGAGTGTGTGTCTGTGTGTATGTGTGTGTGTCTGTGAGTGTGTGTGTCTGTGTGTGTGTCTGTGTGTGTGTGTCTGTGTGTGTGTCTGTGTGTGTATTGTTTGTCTGTGTCTCTATGTGTGTGTCTGAGTGTGTGTCTGTGTGTGTCTGTGTGTGTGTCTGTGTGAGTGTCTGTGTATGTATGTGTGTGTGTGTGTCTGTGTGCGTGTATGTGTGTTTGTGTATGTGTGTGTGTGTCTGTGTCTGCCTGTGTCTGTCTTTGTGTGTGTGTGTGTGTGTTTGTGTCTCTGCGTGTGTCTGTGAAATAGTGTGCATATGTGTGTGTGTCTGTGTGTGTGTATGTGTTTGTCTGTGTCTCTATGTGTGTGTCTCAGTGCGTGTCTTTGTGTGTGTGTGTCTGTCTGTGTGTTTGTGTGTGTGTGTGTGTGCCTGTATGTGTCTGTGTGTGTGACTGTGTGTGAGTGTGTATGTGTCTGTGTGTATGTATGTGTGTGTATCTGTGTGTGTGTCTGTGTGTGTCTGTGTGAGTCTGTGTGAGTGTGTGTTTGAGTGTGTGTGTCTCTGTGTGTATGTGTCTGTGTTTGTATGTGCGTATGTGTGTGTATGTGTGTGTGTGAATAAATGTGCATGTGTGTATGTATGAGTATGTATATGTGTGTGTATGTGTGTCTGTGTGTGTGTCTGCCTGTGTCTGTGTGTATGTGTG
>NC_083444.1:10594899-10609899 GCF_020745735.1 Hemiscyllium ocellatum | reverse complement strand
CGCGATTATCCAGCTCTCGATCATCGGATTATCCGGCAAGACCGCCGTGTCCTGATGCTCAGCTAAACCATGTCATTCGGGATTGAATTAACCGAACGGAATACTCTCTGGCAACGCCCTTTGGTTAATCGAGGTTCCTCTGTGTAGCGTTCCTTCAGGGAGCGGGGTGCGTGCGCCCCTTAGTCAGTGCGTGTGCCCCTTCGCCCCTTAGCTGGTGCTCCTCGGGCCTCCACTGTTCATGTCTTCTGTCTTCCCCACCCAAGTCGATCGTCTTTCCTTCAACCAGCTCGATCTCCTCCTCCTCCAGGAAAGTAAGACGGGTCTTCCTCACCATTTACCCTCATCTGGTCAAACAGAAAGGGGTAAAACCCACAGGGCTGACGGTTCTCATCCCGGACCCCGGGAGAAGAGCAGAGCAGAACGAGGGCTTCCTGCGCTCAGTATCCGGCTTCGGTCGAGAAAATGATTCTTGGGGTGTCGGCTCTGTCCCCTCTTATTACTGCCCCACCCAAAGGTGCCACCTCTCACCCCAACCCCCCCCAGCCCTCAGTTCAATCCAGAACCCGCGCTGCCGGCAATTCGGCTACAGAAGCATCACCGTCAAACCCGAGGCAGCCTCAGTGAGCGATGTCATGGGTTCATTGAGATGCCAACTGATTTATGAGCGCCCCCCAACCTCTACCAGCCCAGGGAAGGTGGGAATGAGGAGGGGGGGGGTTTGGGTGCGGGAGGGACGATGGAAAAGCGGGGAAGGGGACAGGATTGAGGAGGGACCCAGGCCTTGGGTTGGAGGTGGGGAGGGAAGGGGGAGTTCGGCACTCTGATGTGAGCTGACCTCTCTGCTTGACCTGACAGGATAACGCAGCCATGCGCCGGAGTCAGTGATCCCGAAACACCGAGCAGCGTGCGAAATGAGGGCCAGGGCCGGGCCCGCAAACCTCCAACTCGCCGTCCTCCTCTTCCTCCAGTGGGGCTGGCTCCCCCTGGGCTATACGGCCGAAGATCAGCCCCTGACGTGGGATGAGAATGGCTACGTGGTCTACTGCCCCTGCATGGGTAAGTGTAGAGGCTCCTGGGCCTACCCTCCCCTCCATCAGGATCATCCTCTCTCCACGTCCACAGCCTCAAACTGCTTCTTTGGTCTTTCTCCCCGAGTCGAAGGGGGACTATTCGACTGCGTATTGCATCGCTGACTGGATAGCAGAGTCATGGAGCGCAGAAAGGGGGCCACTGACTCTTTGAAAGTATTAATGTTTCCTATAACTATTTTCTGCTTCCTTATGGGAGAGCACCTACTGTAACTGCTTCATAGAATTCCCTACAGTGTGGAAACAGGCCATTCGGCCCACCAAGTCCACACTGACCCTGTGAAGAGTAACCTACCCAGACCCATTCCACATTTGCCCCTGACTAATGCACTTAACCTACACATCCCTGAACACTGTATGGGTAATTTCCCACGGCCTATTCACCCTGACCTGCACGTATTTGGACTGTGGGAGGAAACCAGAGCACCCAGAGGGAACCCACACAGACACGGGGAGAACATGCAAACTCAATGTGCATCATGTACACACACACACACACACACACACAAAAGGTTTCTCTCTCACACACACACCCTGCAAAAACTTGCATTCCACTTGCCTTTTCTGCTGTGCTGATTCTGGTCAGCGTCCTCTCTGGTCAGTAATCTATGAGCAAGGACCCATTCAGCTCCTTGAGCGTGTCCACTCATTCTAGATCCCAGCTGATCACCTCCCTCAATACCATATAGAGACATAGAGACGGTACAGCACGGAAACAGACCCTTCGGCCCAACCCGTCCATGCCGACCAGATATCCCAACCCAATCTAGTCCCACCTGCCAGCACCCGGCCCATATCCCTCCAAACCCTACATATTCATATACCCAACCAAATGCCTCTTAAATGTTGCAATTGTACCAGCCTCCACCACTTCCTCTGGCAGCTCATTCCATACACATTCCACCCTCTGGGGGAAAACGTTGCCCCTTGGGTCTCTTTTATATCTTTCCCCTCTCACCCTAAACCTATGCCCTCAAGTTCTGGACTCCCCCACCCCAGGAAAAAGACCTTGCCTGTTTACTCTATTCATGCCCCTCATGATTTTGTAAACCTCTATAAGGTCACCCCTCAACCTCCGACGCTCCAGGGAAAACAGCCCCAGCCTGTTCAGTCTCTCCCTGTAGCTCAAACCCTCCAACCCTGGCAACATCCTTGTAAATCTTTTCTGAACCTTTTCAAGTCTCACATCTTTCCAATAGGAAGGAGACCAGAATTGCACACAATATTCCAAAAGTGGCCTAACCAATGTTCTGTACAGTCGCAACATGACCTCCCAACTCCTATACTCAATACTCTGACCAATAAAGGAAAGCATACCAAACGCTTTCTTCAATATTGTATCTACCTGTGACTCCTGTCCATGCCCTTCAGAATTTACTAAGTTTCAGTAAGGTCACCTCCCCTTCCCCTACACTCCAGAGAAGATCGATTCGATTTAAACTCTCATCACAGCACAACACCCCATCCCAGAATCTTGGTTTGACCATCGCCAATGCAGGTAAACCCACAGCTCATCGTGGTAGTGGGCCCACCACATGGTCAGTATAATTCTGATCCCTTCCTGGGCCTGGAGAGGTGTGGGTTAATGTCTCTGTGATGTTGTGTCCCGAGGATCTGGAACTTCTAAAAGACCTCTTTAGTGGGCGGCACGGTGGTTAGCACTGCTGCCTCACAGCGCCAGGGACCCGGGTTCAATTCCCACCTTGTCAGTGTGGAGTTTGCACGTTCTCCCCGTGTCTGCGTGGGTTTCCTCCGGGCGCTCCAGTTTCCTCCCACAGTCCGAAGATGAGCAGGTTAGGGTGGATTGGCCATGCTAAATTACCCATAGTGCCCAGGGATGTGCAGGTTAGGGTGGATTGGCCGTGCTAAATTACCCATAGTGCCCAGGGATGTGCAGGTTAGGGTGGATTGGCCATGCTAAATTACCCATAGTGCCCAGGGATGTGCAGGTTAGGGTGGATTGGCCGTGCTAAATTACCCATAGTGCCCAGGGATGTGCAGGTTAGGGTGGATTGGCCGTGCTAAATTACCCATAGTGCCCAGGGATGTGCAGGTTAGGGTGGATTGGCCGTGCTAAATTACCCATAGTGCCCAGGGATGTGCAGGTTAGGGTGGATTGGCCATGCTAAATTACCCATAGTGCCCAGGGATGTGCAGGTTAGGGTGGATTGGCCGTGTTAAATTACCCATAGTGCCCAGGGATGTGCAGGTTAGGGTGGATTGGCCGTGCTAAATTACCCATAGTGCCCAGGGATGTGTAGGTTAGGGTGGATTGGCCGTGCTAAATTACCCATAGTGCCCAGGGATGTGTAGGTTAGGGAGGATTGGCCATGCTAAATTACCCATAGTGCCCAGGGATGTGCAGGTTAGGGTGGATTGGCCATGCTACATTACCCATAGTGCCCAGGGATGTGCAGGTTAGGGTGGATTGGCCATGCTACATTACCCATAGTGCCCAGGGATGTGTAGGTTAGGGTGGATTGGCCATGCTACATTACCCATAGTGCCCAGGGATGTGTAGGTTAGGGTGGATTGGCCGTGTAAATTACCCATAGTGCCCAGGGATGTGTAGGTTAGGGTGGATTGGCCGTGTAAATTACCCATAGTGCCCAGGATGTGCGGGTCAGGTGAATTGGCCACGCTAAATTACCTGTAGTGTTAGGTAAGGGGTAAATGTAGGGGTATGGGTGGGTTGCGCTTCGGCGGGTCGGTGTGGACTTGTTGGGCCGAAGGGCCTGTTTCCACACTGTAAGTAATCTAATCTAATCTCTCTGTGTTCTGTTTGAAAACAGGCCGATTTGGGAACCAGGCTGACCACCTCCTGGGCTCCTTGGCATTTGCGGCGATGCTGAATCGGACCCTGGTGGTGCCCCCTTGGGTGGTTTACAGCCATCAGACGCCTCCCTACACAAACGTACGTCATCCATCCCGGGAGTCGGTTTAGCTCGGTTGGCTGGATGGTTGGTTTTCAGAGCAGTGAGGCGCCAACAGCCTGGATTCAATTCCCATCAGCGGTTTGAGTTTACCATGAGGGGCTCTCTTCCTCAACCTCACTTGAGGTCTGGCGCGCTCTCTCTGTGTCTCTCTCTCTCTGTGTGTGTGTCTCTCTCTCTCTCTGTGTCTCTCTCTCTGTGTCTCTCTGTGTGTCTCTCTCTCTCTCTCTGTGTCTCTCTGTGTCTCTCTCTCTCTGTGTCTCTGTATCTCTCTCTCTCTGTGTCTCTCTCTCTCTGTGTCTCTCTCTCTGTGTCTCTCTGTGTGTCTCTCTCTCTCTCTCTGTCTCTCTGTGTGTCTCTCTCTCTCTCTCTGTCTCTCTCTCTGTGTCTCTCTGTGTCTCTCTCTCTGTCTCTCGCTCTCTGTCTCTCTCTCTCTCTCTCTCTGTGTCTCTCTCTCTCTGTGTCTCTGTGTCTCTCTCTCTCTGTGTCTCTCTCTCTCTGTGTCTCTCTCTCTGTGTGTCTCTCTCTCTCTGTCTCTCTCTCTCTGTCTCTCTCTGTCTCTCTCTCTCTCATGAGAGCCGCGCCCTGGTAAGACTATGGCAATACTTCGAAATACATCCCACGTCTGTCATTATCCAGCACCTTCATCCTCTACATCAGAACCCCCTGTCTGGGTCTCCCCTCCCGGCGCGCCTGGGTACACCATCCAGGTGACAGTGTGCCAGGGGGTGTCTGAATGCCCCTGAGCCCTGGGGGACATCGAATCTCTCGGGCCGGTGCTGGGAATGGAAGAGATTCCCACCACTGCTGTTCGGAGGGGGGCGCGGTTTTCACATTCCCCAACCCCCCCCACGGTCAGATATCACTCCCCCCACCATGGGAACCAGAAGCCGAGGCCGAATCAAAACCACGATGGCCGTGCCACCTTAATGCAAAGTTGTTGTTGCCACGTCATAAGTAAGCACTGCATGGAGTGAGGGGCGTTTTCACTGCAGCGAGGAATGGGGGCCCAGAGAGGATGGGGGTGTGATAACAGGGGGAGAGAACCGCCCCCCCCCAAGGTAGAGAATTTGTTTCTTTGCCTGTAGAAAAGATAGTTTATCCCCACGTCCTAAGTGCACCCAGAGGGGCTGTACCAGCTCTGAAGGATATGCAGGGATCAAAGGGGGTGGTTGTACACAGGGATCAAAGTGTCCGCAGAATGGGTCGGTCGAGTATTTGTAAGTCCTTCGAGTGCCTCGCAGTGTGCAGTACGCCACTCGGGATGTGGGGTGCGAGTGAGGCAAACGTCCTGTGGTTGCCAATCCATCCCGTTTCCCGGCTGTTCCTGCTGGCCTGTCGTTTGCCGAATCGAATTGAACTTATCGCCAGGTGAAAAACCTTGTCTGGCGAGCCGACCACAGAGTTCAGTCGCGTAGATGAGTAAACAACCGGTAAACGGCGGCAAAAACAATGACGCAGGCCCAGGGGAATGTTACGCGTGTGTGAGTCCATTCAGTAGCTTAACAACAGCAGGGTAGAAACGGCTGGTGTGTGTGTGTGTGTGTGTGTCCAGGTGTCTGTAACTTCTCCCCGATGGTAGAGGTTGCCAGGGTTGGGATAGATCTTTGAGAACACTGGCGGCCTTTCCTTGACAACGGGCCTAGTAGGTGGATTCTATAGATGGGAGGTTGGGCCTTTGTGATTGGTCGGGCCGAGTTCACCGCTCACAAATGATATACTGGCCTTTGCTAAGTCTTTTCGCTCTCCTTCCCCGGCCCCCCGCACCCTCCCTCCCTCCCACACCCCCTCCCTCGCCCGGTTATGAACTGAGTTGCGGCCCGTCCTGTTTTCCCAGGCCCACGTTCCGTACGGCGAGTACTTCCGGCTGGGAAGTCTCCAGGAGTTCCACCGGGCGGTCAGCATGGAGGATTTCATGCAGGAGTTAGCACCGAAGCACTGGCCCCCGGAGGGGAGGGTGGCCTACTGCTATGAGATGGCAGCGGAGAGGAGTGCCGACAGATCGTCATGCCCCATGAAGGTGAGGTACGGTTTTGGGGGGGGGGCCTGGGAGATGGAGATGGGGATGGGCGCCAGAGAAAGGGAGAGCACCATAAGACATAGGAGTGGGAGTAAGGCCATTCAGCCCATCGGCTCCACTCCGCCATTTAATCATATTGACGACCCCTACAATTTTATAGGAGCCTGGCATCGCTGGCAAGATATGCTGCTCATCCCTAACTACCATGAGTGGGCCATTTACCAGGATGCTGCTAGGGTTGGAGGGTTTGAGCTAACGGGAGAGGCTGAACAGGCTGGGGCTGTTTTCCCTGGAGCGTCGGAGGCTGAGGGGTGACCTTATAGAGGTTTGCAAATTTATGAGGAGGCATGGATAGGATAAATAGGCAAAGTCTTTTCCCTGGGGTGGGGGAGTCCAGAACTAGAGGGGCATAGGTTTAGGGTGAGAGGGGAAAGATATAAAAGGGACCTAAGGCGCAATTTTTCACGCAGAGGGTGGTACGTGTATGGAATGAGCTGCCAGAGGATGTGGTGGAGGCTGGTACAATTGCAACATTTAAGAGGCATTTGGATGGGTATATGAATAGGAAGGGTTTGGAGGGTGCTGGCAGGTGGGACTAGATTGGGTTAGGATATCTGGTCGGCATGGACGGGTTGGGCCGAAGGGTCTGTTTCCGTGCTGTACGCCTCTATGACTATGACTCAACCACGTTGATCTGCAGTCACATGTAGGTCAGACCGGGTAAAAATGGCAGATTTCCTTCCCCAAAGGGCATTTGGGAATCAGATGGGTTTTTACTATTATCGGGGATAGTTATCATGGTGGCCATCATTCAGACTTGAATTCCCGATGTTATTAATTAAATTTAAATTATATCTTGCAGCCAAGGTGGAATTTCAACTTGGGTCCCCTCAGTGTTAGCCTGGGCCTCTGTATTACTGGCCCAATGATATAACCACCGTGTCACTGGCCCCTGGTCCCTGGGGCCTGGTGTTGACCGTGCAGCGCTAGGACGAGAGTTATTGAATGTTGAGATAGGGAGGAGGGAGGGGTTGTTATTGGGTGTGGAGGTCTTGGGGCATTGGGAATATCGGGATACTGGAGTGGAAATGGTGAAGGGCAGGGGTACTGGGAATACAGGGGCGCGGGGCTCATTGTGATTGTCCGCGTCGTGTCTGACAGGACGGGAATCCCTTTGGGCCCTTCTGGGACCACTTCAACGTGGACTTTGCGCGCTCAGAGCTGTTCAGCGGGATTGCCTTTAACTCGTACTACAAGGCTCATTGGCTGGACAGGTAAGCGAGGGACAAAATGGCTGCCATAGAGGGGCTAACAGCAGGCAGCTGGAGATTTGACTGGGTGGGTGCGGGGAGGGGCCCCATGTCACCCCCCCCCCCCCCAGCACAGTCTGTAACCCTTGACCCTGTACTCTGGGGATTATCGCCTTGGCAGACCAAGGAGCTGCTGTGGGGGCAGGGAAATGGTCTGTTGTAACCACGGCAACGGGAAGTGACGCTATTAAAATCTTACCGGCTTATGGCCTCGTAGAATCCCTCATGGAGGCTCGAGACTGTTCGACCCGTGAGCTCTCGAATCATAGAATGGCTACAGTGTGGAAACAGGCCCTTCGGCCCAACAAGTCCATGCTGACCCTCCAAAGAGCAACCCACCCAGACCCATTCCCCTACCCTATATTTACCCCCGACGAAGGGCTTTTACCCGAAACGTCCATTCTCCTGCTCCTCAGATGCTGCCTGACCTGCTGTGCTTTTCCAGCACCGCTCTAATCTAGACTCTGATCTCCAGCATCTGCAGTCCTCACTTTTGCCCTATATTTACCCCTGACTAATGCACCTAACCACGGACACTACGGGTAATTTAGCACGGCCAATCCACCCTGACCTGCACATCTTTGGATTGCCCCAGGAGGGAACCGGAGCACCCGGAGGGAACCCACACAGACACGGGGAGAACGTGCAAACTCCACTCAGACTGTCGCCCGAGGCTGGAATCGAACCTGGGTCCCTGGTGCCGTGAGGCAGCGGTGCTAACCACTGAACCACCGATCTGCACCGACTCTCCGTGCTGCCTCACAGCGCCTGTAGACCCGGGTTCAATTCCCGACTCAAGCGACTGACTGTGTGGAGTTTGCACGTTCTCCCCGTGTCTGCGTGGGTTTCCTCCGGGTGCTCCGGTTTCCTCCCACAGTCCAAAGATGTGCGGGTCAGGTGAATTGGCCATGCTAAATTGCCCGTAGTGTTAGGTAAGGGGTAAATGTAGGGGTATGGGTGGGTTGCGCTTCGGCGGGTCGGTGTAGACTTGTTGGGCCGAAGGGCCTGTTTCCACACTGTAAGTCTAATCTAATCAAAAACATCCCACCCATCCCCCTAACCCTGCATTACCCACCTAGCCTGCAGATTCCTGGACACCATGGGCCATTCGGCCCGGCCCATCCACCCTAACCTGCACATGTTCGGACTGTGGGAGGAAACCGGAGGAATCCCTCGCAGCCACGGGGAGAGAATGTGCAAACTCCACACGGACAGTTGCCTGAGGGTGGTATCGAACCGCGGACCCTGCCTCCTCTTGAGGCTGCAGTGTTAACCTCTGAGCCGCCATGGCTGGATTCGTTCTCTCAAGGACTTAGCGTCTGAGTGGCCCATCAAGGCAACAAAATGACGGTCAACGGAGATATCACCCCCTTAGCAATGAGCTATGACCATCAGTGATGCCATTTCCTGATTACCCAGCGAGGCTCCATGGTGCTGTGATTGGCCACTGCCATTTTTAAAATGGCTGACATTTTAGAACCAAACTTTACAGGCCTTCTGCTCCATCTTCAGGTTTCCAGCCTCCAAACACCCCGTTCTGGCCTTCCCTGGGGCTCCAGCACAGTTCCCTGTGCTGAAGGAACACCAGTATCTGCAGAAGTACGTTGTGTGGTCAGACCGAATCGCCCAGGAGGCTGAGAACTACATCCAGGCCTTGCTGCCTAGGCCTTACCTAGGCATTCACCTGCGCCTCGGGGTGGACTGGGTAAGTGACCTGTTTTAATTAATTTATTTATCGAGCTGGTATGGAGGCAAACTGTCTCCATCTGACAAACCCCAACACGCACATGACCAGAGAGCCAACCGCAGAGGGGGCAAACCCAATGGCATCATCAGGGTCAAAGAGTGCGGCGCTAGGGAAGCGCAGCCGGTCAGGCAGCGTCCAAGGAGCAGGGGGAGTCAACGTTTCCCGCATAAGCTCTTCATCAGGAACGAGGGAGGGGGCTGAGGGATAATTAGGGTGGGGGTGGGACTGGGGGTAAGATAGTTGGGAAGGTGATAGGTAGATGGAGGTTGGGAGGGTGGGATTGATGGTGATTGGTCAGAGAGGAGGGTGGAGTGGATAGGTGGGAAGGAAGATGGACAGGTCATGGGGGGCAGTGCCGAGTGGGAGGGTGGATCTGGGATGAGGTGGGGAGTGGGGAGATGAGGAAACTGGTGACGTTGACGCCATGAGGTTGAAGGGTCCAAAGGTGGAGGGTGAGGCGTTCTTCCTCCGAGCTGTCTCCCCAGCCCTATCCCACCCTCGTACTTACCTCTCGGTCCCCACACCCACCCCCTCCCTCCTATTTATCTCTTGACACCCACACGCCCCTCTCCTGTTTATCTTCCACCCCCATTTATCTCTCGGCCCCACCCCCCTCCACCCTCCTATTTATCACCCACTCCCACCCCCCCGCACTCCTATTTATCTCTTGCCCCCCCACCTATTTATCCTCCCCCCCACCTATATATCCGCCCCCCCACCTATATATCCTCCCCCCCACCTATATATCCTCCCCCCCACCTATATATCCACCCCCCCACCTATATATCCTCCCCCCCACCTTTTTATCCTCCCCCCTCCCTATATATCCTCCCCCCCACCTATATATCCTCCCCCCCACCTATATATCCTCCCCCCCACCTTTTTATCCTCCCCCCCCACCTTTTTATCCTCCCCCCCACCTATATATCCTCCCCCCCTATATATCCTCCCCCCCACCTATATATCCTCCCCCCCACCTATATATCCTCCCCCCCACCTTTTTATCCTCCCCCCCCACCTTTTTATCCTCCCCCCACCTTTTTATCCTCCCCCCCACCTATATATCCTCCCCCCCACCTATATATCCTCCCCCCCACCTATATATCCTCCCCCCCACCTTTTTATCCTCCCCCCCACCTTTTTATCCTCCCCCCCACCTATATATCCTCCCCCCTCCCTATATATCCTCCCCCCCACCTATATATCCTCCCCCCCCACCTATATATCCTCCCCCCCCACCTATATATCCTCCTCCCTCCTATTTATCTCCCGCCCGAAACTCTGGAATTTCGAAAACCAGCAGGTCCCGAGCGTTTCGGATAAAGGGTTGTGGTTCACTCACATCCCCGAGGGGAAGGAAACCTCTCCTTACCCAGGCCGGCCTACATGTGACTCCAGACCCACTGCCCTTTGAAGTGATCCATAAATTCTGACTGAGCCAGCTACTCCCACAAAACCACAGACAATTATTTTCAAACAAAATAATAAAACTGCATTGGGCGCAGCTGAGTGTAGGAGGAGGCAGTGAGGGCCGGAGAGCCGAGCTGAAACATGTGTCGCTGGAAAAGCGCAGCAGGTCAGGCAGCATCCGAGGAACCAGGAGATTCGCCGTTTCGGGCATGATCCCCTCTTCAGGAATGTGGGAGTGCGTCCAGCAGGCTAAGATCTTAGCCCCCAGCCCCTCTCCGGCCTATCATTCTCTCCTTGACCTCCTTCCAACCTGTCGCATTTCCTACGCCCTCCCCTAAGTCCCTCCTCCCTACCTTTTATCTTAGCCCGCTGGACACACTCTCCTCAAAGATAAAAGGTAGGGAGGAGGGAGTTGGGGGAGGGGCATTGGAAATGCGACAGGTTGGAAGGAGGTCAAGGAGAGAATGATAGGCCGGAGAGGGGCTGGGGGCTAAGATCTTAGCCTGCCGGACACACCCTCCTCATTCCTGAGGAAGGGCTCATGCCCGAAACGTCGATTCTCCTGCTCCTCGGATGCTGCCTGACCTGCTGCACTTTTCCAGCAACACCTTTTTCACCAGTTGAGTGGAGGTCCACTTGCCTGATATCTGAGTTGGAAGGTTTATTTGGGAACAGCAGCTTTCGGAGCGCTGTTCCTTCGTCAGGTGGTTGTCGGGATGAAGGGGCAGCGCTCCGAAAGCTAGTGCTTCCAAATAAACCTGTCCGACTGTAACCTGGTGTTCTGTGATTGTTAACTTTGTCCCCCCCCAGTCCAACACCTCATGCTTTGAAAAGGCTAGTCGTATGAGGAAACGTTGCTCAGGTTGGGACTCAGAAGAAGGTTAAAGGTCACCCAACACCAGGTTATAGTCCAACAGGTTTATTTGGAAGCACTAGCTTTCGAAGCGATGCCCAAGATTGTAAGACACGGAATTTATAGCAAATTTATTCTGTGTCTTACAATCTTATTCTGATGAAGGAGCGACGCTCCGAAAGCTAGTGCTTCCAAATAAACCTGTCGGACTCTAACTTGGTGTGGGGGGGATTTTTAGCTTTGCCCTCACCCAGTCCAAATTCAGCACCTCCAAGGGTCAGAGGTGATGAAAAGCCATTGCCCGGAACGTTGACTCTCCTGCTCCTGGGATGCTGCCTGACCTGCTGTGTTTTTCCAGCACCACACACTAATCTAGACTCCGACCTCCAGGCATCTGCGGGTCCTGAGAGCTGGAGGGGACATGGTTGAAAGCAATATGTGTCAGAAGGGACCAGGTAGGTGCTTGAGATGGCTCCGGTCTTGAGGGAATCCAGAACCAAGGGATGAGGATCTCCCATTTAAGATGACAATGAGAACTCTTTCTCAGAGAGTCCTCGATGTTTGGAATTCTGTCGATGGGAGAGCGCTGGAAGCTGGGATGTGGTTGAAGCTCTGATCTTCAAGGGAGTTGGGGGTCAGTAGGTAAGTGGAGGCCACAACTTGTTCATCCTTAATCTTACTGAACAGCAGAGCAGGACTGAGGGGCTGAATGGCCTACTCCTGCTGCGTTTTGTATTATTTAATTCATTGGAGAGGTGAGGGAGCGTTCTGGTGAGCGTGCATTGGCCAATCCGTCCATTTTGTGTCTCGTGACCCAACAGAGGAACGCGTGTAACATGGTCAAGGACGGCACAGCGGGGCCACACCTCATGGCGTCACCGCAGTGTGTGGGTTATAACCGGCAGACGGCCCGGCCTCTCACCATGGAGATGTGTTTGCCTGGTCTGGCCGAGATCAGAAGGGCAGTGACCACCTGGGCGCGAAGGATCAACGCCAAGGCAGTGTACATCGCCACGGACTCCGACACCTTCAGCGCTGAGATCGAGAAGGCCGTGGGCAGCCAGGTAAGGGTCCACATCAAGAACTCTAACCCCATGGCCCCCAAACTCCTCTTCTACCCTGCTGCCTTGACGTGTAGCCCTCAGCAAGGGAGGAGACAGGTGCCAAAATTGGGCTAGGAAGCAGAAATGGCAAGGGCTTTGGATCTCTAACCAACCCTAACCACAATCCCCAGCAACCTGCCCTGCACCCAATCCAAACAGATAGTGCCTGTGCATTTCAAACCCCACCTCCTTGGCGGTACCGAAGGGTTAATGCTCTCAGGTTTTGTCAAAGCCTCCCACCTCTCTCCCACCTCCCACCTCTCTCCCACCTCTCTCCCACCTCTCTCCCACCTCTCTCCCTCCCACCTCTCTCCCTCCCACCTCTCTCCCTCCCACCTCCCTCCCTCCCACCTCCCTCCCTCCCCCTCCCTCCCTCCCACCTCCCTCCCTCCCACCTCCCTCCCACCTCTCTCCCACCTCTCTCCCACCTCCCCCCTCGCCAATGTAACCAACGACCATCGCATTTTCTCATCTGTCTTGGTATTCTTTCTGAGTCCGAACTCCCAACAATATCTGGAAGGTCTTCCAGTAGCTGAGTCCCTGACACAGAATAGTTCAGCTGTTGTCATAGCAACCCGTACCACACATAACAGGGAATTCCCTTCTTAGAGTGTAGAAACAGGCCCTTCGGCCCGACCGGTCCACACCGACCCTCCGAAGAGTAACCCACCCAGTCCCATTTTCCCTCTGACTAATGCACCTAACGCTCTGGGCAATTCCGCACGGCCAATCCACCCCACCCCGCACATCTTCGGACTGTGGGAGGAAACCGGAGCACCTGGAGGAAACCCACACAGACACGGGCGGGAATGTGCAAACTCCACACTAGAGAGTCGCCCGAGGCTGGAATCGAACCCAGGTCCCTGGTGCTGTGAGCCACCGCGCCGCCCTATAGGGAAGGGGTCTGTCACACGAGGTTTTCGATAGGCCCCTCAGGGCAGTTTGGGGAGGTTGGGGATTACAGGCTGTTCGAAACGGGCAGAGCGGACAAAAACAGAACAGGCCACGCTAAGTGGCCCCTAGTGCTTGGGGATGTGTTGGTTAGTCAGGGGTAAGTATGATGGGTTTTGGGTGGGAGACCCTTCGGCAGGTCAGTGTGGACTTGTTGGGCCGAAGGGCCTGTTTCCATACAGTAAGGAATCTGATCTAATCTATCGCTGGGTAGAATTAGATGTTACTCCTATCTGAAGCTGGGCCTGTGTGCACCCTGAACACTGTGTTTACCACAGATGGCATGTGATAAGCGGGTGGTGATTTCCATCACACCCAGTTAATGTGTTTTTGTTTTAAGAAACGGATTTGTACTACTCCGACTGGAGCCTCCCTTTATAGCCCGTCCCTAGTTGCCCCTTGAGAAAGTGGTGATGAGGTGCTGTCTTGAACAGTCCAAGTGCTGTAGGCCCACCCACAATGCTGTGAGGGAGAAGGGAGTTCTGGGATTTTAACTTGGCAATGCTGCGTAACCGATATATTTCCAAGTCAGGATTACTGAGGGAAACTTGATGTTCCCCCAAGTATCTGCTGCTTTTGTCCTTCTAGATAGCATTGGCCTAGGGCTTGGAAGACGCTGTCAAAGGACTCTCTCCTGGATTTCTGCAGAGCATCTTGTGGATGGTACGCACTGCTGCTACCGAGCGTCGGTGGTGGAGGGACAGGATGTGCTGCCAACCAAGCCGGGCCTGTTTTGTCCCAGATGGTGTTGGGTATCTCCAATGTTGGTGCTGCACTTGTCCAGGGCAAGTGGGGAGTATTCCGCCACACTCCTGACTTGTGCCCTGTCGATGGTGGGGAGTCAGGAGGTGAGAAGATTTGTAGCTCAGGTTCTGGATGTAGGCTTGCTCGCTGAGCTGGAAGGTTCATTTCCAGACGTTTCGTCACCCTGCTAGTTAACATCTTCAGTGAGCCTCCGGATGAAGCACTGCTGATGATTCCAGCTTTCTATTTATCTGCCTGGATTACTTTGGGTTGGTGACGTCATTTCGTGTGGTGATGTCATTTCCTGTTCCTTTACTCGGGGGGGATGGTAAATGGGATCCAAGTCAATGTGTTTGTTGATAGAGTTCCGGTTGGAAGGCCGTGCTTCTAGGAATTCTCGTGCGTGTCTCTGTTTGGCTTGTCCTAGGATGGGTGTGTTGTCCCGGTCGGAGTGATGTCCTTCCTCATCTGTGGGTGAGGATAGGAATGACGGAGAGTCATGGTGTTGTGTGGTTAGTCAGGGGGTGAGTCACTGGCGGCAGAATTCCCAGCCTCTGATTTGCTCTGGCAGCCGCAGTGTTGGTACGGCCTGGACAATACCACGGTCCGTGGGAACCCGGGAACGTTGGTAAGTGGGGAGCTCAGCGATTCTCCTGCTGCTCGGACGGAGTGCTTTTACAAGCGCCACACTCCCAACCCCGAGCCGCAGCGCCTGTGGGCCCTCACACTGGCGCTGGTGTGTAAAGGGAGTGGGGTTGGAGGTTTCCATCGAAACTGTCACAGTCCTGTGCTGTCACACAGCAGCAGGTGCCTCATCTCTCTCTCTCTCTCTCTCTCTCTC
>NC_083444.1:10540242-10594401 GCF_020745735.1 Hemiscyllium ocellatum | reverse complement strand
ATCTCTCTCTCTCTCTCTCTCTCTCTCCCTCTCCCTCTCTCCCCCCCCTCTCTCTCCCTCCCCCCCCCCCGCCTCCAGGTGAAGGTGGTGAGTCTGGAACCCTCCCTGCCTCAGACCGACCTCTACATCCTCGGCCAGGCCGATCACTTCATCGGGAACTGCGTGTCCTCCTTCACCGCCTTCGTCAAGCGCCAGCGGGACGTTAATGCCAAGCCCTCCTCGTTTTTCGGCATGGACGACCCACCAGGGCCCCGGGACGAGCTGTAAGGCAGGGCTGAAGGGTGGGGACGGGGGGAGGAAGCTGTTTGGGGGGGTGCGGTTTGTTGAGGGTGGGGGGAGAGGAGGAGCCCTGGCTCGAACTGCCGGACCGTTCTCAGCCAAGACGTCGCGCGGCTCTGGCTTCGAATGGGGCCTGTGCCGGAACACTTGAACCCCTCTCGCAGCTCTCCACTCGTGCGCGCACACTCTCTGTGGAAACTCGCTCACGCGCGTACACCCAGGCACGCGCATTGTCAAAAAAACACACACACACACACACACAAACGCAACAGCAGTGGCTCGGGCCTACACTGCGGCGCTACGCCCAGAGCCCTGGCTGTGGGCCGAGGATGAAGCCAGAAGTCCCAAATCAGCTCGGAATCACCGGGAAGATGAGTGTGGGATCCGGGTGTGAACTGTGGGTGAAATAATCCTCCGTGTTTACTCCAAGACCGTTTGTGAAGAGGATGATGACGACGAACAGACAAGTCCTCTGCCATGTTTTAATTCTGATACGACAATAAAATAAAATCTTGATTGATTCTAATGTCTGTCTTATCATCACACCAAGGGAAGGAAATTGTGTTAAGATATTGAAGTGTAGAGGGAGCTTTACTCCGTATCTAACCCCGTGCTGTCACTGTCCTGGGAGTGTCTGAGGGGGGACGGTGTAGAGGGAGTTTTACCCTGTACCTAACCCCGTGCTGTCCCTGTCCTGGGAGTGGTTGATGGGGGGGAACAGTGTAGAGGGAGCTTTACTCTGTATCTAACCCCGTGCTGTCCCTGTCCTGGGGAGTGTTTGATGGGGGACGGTATAGAGGGAGTTTTATTCTGTACCTAACCGCATGCTGTCCCTGCCCTGGAATGGGGGGACAGTGTAGGGGGAGCTTTACTCTGTATCTAACCCCATGCTGTTCCTATCCTGGGAGTCTTTGATGGGGAAACAGTGTAGAGGGAGCTTTACTCTGTACCTAACCCCGTGCTGTCCCTGTCCTGGAATGGGGGAACAGTGTAGAGGGAGCTTTACTCTGTACCTAACCCCGTGCTGTCCCAGTCCTGGGAGTGTTTGATGGGGGGACAGTGTAGAGGGAGCTTTACTCTGTATCTAACCCCGTGCTGTCCCTGTCCTGCGAGTGTTTGATGGGGAAACAGTGTAGAGGGAGTTTTACTCTGTACCTAACCCCATGCTGTCCCTGTCCTGGAATGGGGAAACAGTGTAGAGGGAGCTTTACTCTGTATCTAACCCCGTGCTGTCCCTGTCCTGGGAGTGTTTGATTAACCCTATGCTGGGATTCTAAGAGAAGTGCCAAAAATGTGCAGTATTACATTTTGAGGTTGATGACGTTGTTCTGTCCAGGGGTTTCAGATTCACACAAAAATAAAGTGGGCGCCCTTTGACCGGTCCCTGGAGCTAACCGCCTGGGCAGGTTGTGAATGAGGTGACCACTCCCGGCTGTAGCACCATGTGTGAGAATTCAGTCAGTATCATATGGCCGGTTAGCGGGACAGCCATGCTTCAGATCACTGGGAATTTGAAATGGGGAACGAATCGATTTGGTCAAACCTTTCATCTCCACCAGATGGGGATAGTGCATTGAAAATTACCTCAATTATTTGGCATTTGATTATCTGAATTTCGGATAATGTTGATAAGATCACAAGGTCCTGAATTTTGGTTAAACTGTGTTATCTGGCATTCGATAATCCAAACAGAATACTCCTCTCCCATGGCATTCGAGTTGCCCCTCGCTCTATTTCGGCACTGCTACCTCTCCAGACCTGTGCAGCCTTCTATCAGGTCACTTCTCTCAGTTTCCTCTTTCCCAGTCTGTCCAGTCATGATTAGATTCCATTCCTTACAGTATGGAAACAGGCCCTTCGGCCCGACAAGTCCACACCGACCCGCCGAAGAGTAACCCACCCAGACCCATTCACCTACTCTATATTTATCCCGGACTAATGCACCTAACACTATGGGTAATTTAGCATAGCCAATCCACCCTAACCTACACATCCCTGGGCACTATGGGTAATTTAGCATGGCCAATCACCCTAACCTACACATCCCTGGGCACTATGGGTAATTTAGCATGGCCAATCCACCCTAACCTGCACATCCCTGGGCACTATGGGTAATTTAGCATGGCCAATCACCCTAACCTACACATCCCTGGGCACTATGGGTAATTTAGCACGGCCAATCCACCCTAACCTACACATCCCTGGGCACTATGGGTAATTTAGCACGGCCAATCCACCCTAACCTACACATCCCTGGGCACTATGGGTAATTTAGCACGGCCAATCCACCCTAACCTGCACATCCCTGGGCACTATGGGTAATTTAGCATGGCCAATCCACCCTAACCTGCACATCCCTGGGCACTATGGGTAATTTAGCATGGCCAATCCACCCTAACCTGCACATCCCTGGGCACTATGGGTAATTTAGCATGGCCAATCCACCCTAACCTGCACATCTTTGGACTGTGGGAGGAAACCCACGCAGACTCTGGGGAGAATGTGCAGACTCCACACAGACAGTCACCCGAGACTGGAATCGAACCTGGGTCCTTGGCGCCGTGAGGCAGCGGCGCTAACCACTGAGCCATCGTGCCGCCCTTCTCTGTCTGCTCTAACCTCCCGATTAACAGCGGCCTCCTCTGCCCTTTTTGCTGGTGTCTCCATATCCTGTTCTCGAGTGCAGGCTGCACGCGTAAGGGGAAGGCCGTGGCTTGACCATTAATCCCGAAACACGACGGCAGGACCTGAGTGCCGTAAAAATCTGCAGTTCGGAGATGAATGCTGTCCATTGCCGAATGTCTGGAGAACCCGTCTGGGATCTCAGTCCCTTGGGGGAGGGAAATGTGCCATTCTGACCTGTATGTGACCCCTGACCCACGGTGATGAGGTTGACTTTTTAACTGCTCTCTTCACAACTAGGAAAGGGACAAGAAACGCTGTGACGCCCACATCCGACGAATGAACATTAACAGGTAACTGCCCAGTCGGCCAACCAGTCTTTAAGACGCAGAAAGAGGCCACTTGGCCCATCAAGCTTTTGGGTAATCCCTAATTCCGAACCATGGATGGATTTATTTCCTTCGATCGCCTGTTGAACTTGATCTTCTTCCCTGTTTCTTTGGGTTGGGTCCAACTAATATTCGAGGCGGCATTTATCTCCAGCCCTTTTCAATGCTTCCACCCCGGGGTTGGTCTCGTTATTACCCGGTTTCCTCCAAGTTCCTTTCTGCAGATTTATGGGCGTTGCTATCCCACCCCATCCCCAGAAAAGGTCATCGCTAGTCAACTCTCGTGGTCGCTAAGGGGTTGCCGGATGGGGCCTGGTCAATTTTAAATCAGTTCCCTTAACCAATGTATGGTCAAGATCCCATGGAATGCCCCATAGCTAACTGACACCAATACTAACCATCACATGACATTAATGTCATGTGACATTAACCAGCACTGACCTTCATGTGACATTAACTGACACCCAACACGAACCATCACATGACATTAATGTCATGTGACATTAACCAGCACTGACCTTCATGTGACATTAACTGACACCAATACTAACCATCACATGACATTAACTGACACCAACACTAACTGTCATATGACGCTAACTGTTATGAAGGTGTAGAGGTGTACTGTACCTTTAAAAGAGAGAGGAAGTTAGCAAGGCCTGACTGAAATTACAGAGAGTGCTGAACGATTTAAAAATGTAACACTTAGTAAAAAACAGCTGGATTTGCATTGCCATGGAACAAAAACAAACTCAAATTCGGCCAATCAGTTTAAATTATGCCCCAGATACCAAAATCCAATCGAATTTGAGTTTAATGTTTTGACGACATTGAACCAATGAAATGGGGTTTAAAACCGGACATTTTGAACAGTCAGGGAGAGACCCAACATGGATGGATGTTCGCCGAATAACTCTCTGAAAGGTCCATAAGATGTTTGTGCAGCAGAACACTGAAGCTGGCCAAGAGGAAAATCTACAAAAGGAGAATCAACGTTTTGAAACGTGTTTTTTTTTGTAAATCTTAATTGGGTTTTTTTATCGGACCAGTGTTGTAGAGTGGGAGGTAAAAGATAGGTTTAAGGGAAAGGAGTTGGACAGAGTTGTTCTTTTAATGTTCTCTGTTGGACTTAAAGAAGAAATAGTGACCTCTGGGAAAGTTCTTTTTTCTCAAGATTTAACAGATTACAGCACAAGTTGCGCTTCTCTGTGTGGCAGGGCTAAATTGATAAGAAGTGAGTCAAACATTCAGGGACAAAGCAGAGAACAAAGTAGGACTAATAAATTAAACAGCATTTATTTCAATGCAAGGGGCCTAACAGGGAAGGCAGATGAACTCAGGGCATGGTTAGGAACATGGGACTGGGATATCATAGCAATTACAGAAACATGGCTCAGGGATGGGCAGGACTGGCAGCTTAATGTTCCAGGATACAAATGCTACAGGAAGGACAGAAAGGGAGGCAAAAGAGGAGGGGGGGTGGCGTTTTTGATAAGGGATAGCATTACAGCTGTGCTGAGGGCGGATATTCCCAGAAATACATCCAGGGAAGTTATTTGGGTGGAACTGAGAAATAAGAAAGGGATGATCACCTCATTGGGATTGTATTATAGACCCCCTAATAGTCAGAGGGAAATTGAGAAATAAACTTGTAAGGAGATCTCAGCTATCTGTAAGAATAATAGGGTGGTTATGGTAGGGGATTTTAACTTTCCAAACATAGACTGGGACTGCCTTAGTGTTAAAGGTTTAGATGGAGAGGAACTTGTTAAGTGTGTACAAGACAATTTTCTGATTCAGTATGTGGATGTACCTACTAGAGAAGGTGCAAAACTTGGCCTATTCTTGGGAAATAAGGCAGGGCAGGTGACTGAGGTGTCAGTGGGGGAGCACTTTGGGGGCAGCGACCATAATTCTATTAGTTTTAAAATAGTGATGGAAAGGGATAGACCAGATCTAAAAGTTGAAGTTCTAAATTGGAGAAAGGCTAATTTTGACGGCATTAGGCAAGAACATTCAAAAACTGATTGGAGGCAGATGTTCGCAGGTAAAGGGACGGCTGGAAAATGGGAAGCCTTCAGAAATGAGATAACAAGAATCCAGAGAAAGTATATTCCTGTCAGGGTGAAAGGGAAGGCTGGTAGGTATAGGGAATGCTGGGTGACTAAAGAAATTGAGGATTTAGAATGTAGGTGTTGCTCGCTGAGCTGTAGGTTTGATACCCAGACGTTTCATTACCTGGCTAGGTAACATCATCAGTGGCGACCTCCAAGTGAAGCGAAGCTGTTGTCTCCTGCTTTCTATTTATATCTTTCTCCTGGATGGGGTTCCTGGGGTTTGTGATGATGTCATTTCCTGTTCGTTTTCTGAGGGGTTGATAGATGGCATCTAGATCTATGTGTTTGTTTATGGTGTTTATGGTGCCAGGCCTCTAGGAATTCTCTGGCATGTCTTTGCTTAGCCTGTCCCAGGATAGATGTGTTGTCCCAGTCGAAATGGTGGGTTTTTTCATCCGTGTGTAGGGCTACAAGGGAGAGAGGGTGGTGTCTTTTTGTGGCTAGCTGGTGTTTGTGTATCCTGGTGGCTAACTTTCTTCCTGTTTGTCCTACGTAGTGTTTATGGCAGTCCTTGGATGGAATTTTGTAGATGACGTTGGTTTTGTCCATGGGATGTGCTGGGTCTTTTAAGTTTGTTAGTTTTTGTTTGAGAGTGTTGGTGGGTTTGTGTGCTACTAGAATTCCGAGGGGTCTTAGTAATCTGGCTGTCATTTCTGAGACTTACTTGATGTATAGTAAGGTGGTTAGGGTTTCTGGCTGCGTTAGGTTTGCTTGTCGTGGTTTGAGGAATTGGTGGACTGTATTTTTTGAGTATCCGTTCTTCTTGAATACGTTGTATAGGTGGTTCTCCTCTGTTTCCGTCCGTGCTGCAGTGTGTGGTGGCTCATTGGGATAGTGTTCTGATACAGCTTCGTTTGTGTGTGTTGGGATGGTTGGAGCACTCCATCCACTCCACCCAGGAATTCCTAAAAACACCAAAGTAGAGGAAGACGAAGCAACGATCTCATTCGATGTAACAGCACTGTTCACCTCCATCAACATCGACCAGGCAAAGGAAACACTTACCACACTTCTAGAAGAGGACCATCACACACACCCCAACCACCAGCAATCACATTACCAACGAAAACATCATGAAGCTAATGGACCTGTGCCTCACCACCCACTTCACCTTCAACAACATAATCTACAAACAAACCAACGGCACACCCATGGGATCTCCACTAACAGGATTCATAGCAGAAACGGTAATGCAAAGGCTAGAACAAACAGCCCTACCAACCATCAAACCAAAAATCTGGGTCCGCTACGTAGATGACACCTTTGTCATCACAAAATGAAACAAGATAGAAGAGACATTTAACATCATCAACAACACCCTCACAGGCATAAAGTTCACCAAGGAGGAAGAAACCGACAACAAACTCGCATTCCTGGACGTCACAGTCGAAAGAACGGACAACGGAGAACTACAAACCTGCGTATACAGAGAACCAACAAACACTGACCAGATACTTAACTACACCAGCAACCATCCCAACACACACAAACAAAGCTGTATCAGAACACTATCCCAATGAGCCACCACACACTGCAGCACAGATGAAAACAGAGGAGAACCACCTATACAATGTATTCAAGAAGAACGGATACACAAAAAATACAGTCCGCAGATTCCTCAGGAACAAACCACGACAAGCAAACCTAACACAGCCAGAAACCCTAACCACCTTACCATACATCAAGTAAGTCTCAGAAATGACAGCCAGATTACTAAGACCCCTCGGAATTCTAGTAGCACACAAACCCACCAACACTCTCAAACAAAAACTAACAAACTTAAAAGACCCAGCACATCCCATGGACAAAATCAACGTCATCTACAAAATTCCATCCAAGGACTGACACAAACACTGCGTAGGACAAACAGGAAGAAAGTTAGCCACCAGGATACACGAACACCAGCTAGCCACAAAAAGACACGACCCTCTCTCCCTCGTAGCCCTACACACGGAGGTGAAAGAACCACCATTTCGACTGGGACAACACATCTATCCTGGGACAGGCTAAGCAAAGACATGCCAGAGAATTCCTAGAGGCCTGGCACTCCAACCACAACGCCATAAACAAACACATAGATCTAGATGCCATCTATCAACCCCTCAGAAAACGAACAGGAAATGACATCACCACAAACCCCAGGAACCCCATCCAGGAGAAAGATATAAATAGAAAGCAGGAGACAACAGCTTCGCTTCACTTGGAGGTCGCCACTGATGATGTTACCTAGCCAGGTAATGAAACGTCTGGGTATCAAACCTACAGCTCAGCGAGCAACACCTACACCCTAAACCTCAACCTGAGCTACAAACCTTCACAAACCTTGTGAAATTGAGGGTTTGGTTAAGAAAAAGAAGGAAGCATATGTCAGGTACAGACAGGATAGATCGAGTGAATCCTTAGAAGAGTATAAAGGCAGTAGGAGTATACTTCAGAGGGAAATCAGGAGGGCAAAACGGGGACATGAGATAGCTTTGGCAAATAGAATTAAGGAGAATCCAAAGGGCTTTTACAAATACATTAACGACAAAAGGGAAACTAGGGAGAGTATAGGGCCCCTCAAATATCATTAAGGTAGCCTCTGTGTGGAGCCGCAGGAGATGGGGAAGATACTACACGAGTATTTTGCGTCAGTGTTTACTTTGGAGAAAGACATGGAAGATACAGAAAATAGTGAAATAGAGGTGACAGCTTGGAAAATGTCCGTATTACAGAGGAGGAAGTGCTGGATGTCTTGAAATGGGTAAAGGTGGATAAATACCTTCCTGATGAAGGGCTTTTGCCCGAAACGTCGAATTTCCTATTCCTTGGATGCTGCCTGACCTGCTGCGCTTTAACCAGCAACACATTTTCAAAGGTGGATAAATCCCCAGGCCCTGATCAGGTGTACCCTACAACTCTGTGGGAAGCGAGAGAAGTGATTGCTGGGCCTCTTGCTGAGATATTTGTATCATCGATAGTCACAGGTGAGGTGCCGGAAGACTGGAGGTTGGCAAATGTGGTGCCACTGTTTAAGAAGGGCGGTAAAGACAAGCCAGGGAACTATAGACCAGCGAGCCTGACCTCGGTGATGGGCAAGTTGTTGGAGGGAATCCAGAGGAACAGGATGTACATGTATTTGGAAAGGCAAGGACTGGTTAGGGATAGTCACCATGGCTTTGTGTGTGGGAAATCATGTCTCACAAACTTGATTGAGATTTTTGAAGAAGTAACAAAGAAGATTGAGGGTAGAGCAGTAGATGTGATCCATATGGACTTCAGTAAGGCCTTTGACAAGGTTCCCCATGGGAGACTGATTAGCAAGGTTAGATCTCATGGAATACAGGGAGAACTAGCCATTTGGATACAGAACTGGCTCAAAGGTAGAAGACAGCAGGTGGTGTTGGAGGGTTGTTTTTCAGACTGGAGGCCTGTGACCAGTGGAGTGCCACAAGGATCGGTGCTGGGTCCTCTACTTTTTGTCATTTACATAAATGATTTGGATGTGAACATAAGAGGTACAGTTAGTAAGTTTGCAGATGACACCAAAATTGGAGGTGTAGTGGACAGCGAAGAGGGTTACCTCAGATTACAACAGGATCTGGACCAGATGGGCCAATGGGCTGAGAAGTGGCAGATGGAGTTTAATTCAGATAAATGTGAGGTGCTGCATTTTGGGGAAGCAAATCTTAGCAGGACTTATACACTTAATGGTAAGGTCCTAGGGTGTGTTGCTGAACAAAGAGACCTTGGAGTGCAGGTTCATAGCTCCTTGAAAGTGGAGTCGCAGGTAGATAGGATAGTGAAGAAGGCGTTTGGTATGCTTTCCTTTATTGGTCAGAGTATTGAGTACAGGAGTTGGGAGGTCATGTTGCGGCTGTACAGGACATTGGTTAGGCCACTGTTGGAATATTGCGTGCAATTCTGGTCTCCTTCCTATCGGAAAGATGTTGTGAGACTTGAAAGGGTTCAGAAAAGATTTACAAGGATGTTGCCAGGGTTGGAGGGTTTGAGCTACAGGGAGAGGCTGAACAGGCTGGAGCTGTTTTCCCTGGAGCGTCGGAGGCTGAGGGGTGACCTTATCGAGTTTTACAAAATTATGAGGGGCATGGATAGGATAAATAGACAGTCTTTTCTCTGGGACGGGGGAGTCCAGAACTAGAGGGGTATAGGTTTAGGGTGAGAGGGGAAATATATAAAAGGGACCTAAGGGGCAATATTTTCACACAGAGGGTGGTACGTGTATGGAATGCGCTGCCGGAGGAAGTGGTGGAGGCTTGTACAATTGCAACATGTAAAATGCATTTGGATGGGTATATGAATAGGAAGGGTTTGGAGGGATATGGACCGGGTGCTGGCAGGTGGGACTAGATTGGGTTGGGATATCTGGTCGGCATGGATGGGTTGGGCCGAAGGGTCTGTTTCCGTGCTGTACATCTGTATGTCTCTCTAAATTAGCAGAGGGGTTTACCTCGTCTCGTAACAGTTACGTGAAGTTAAACGACACAACCACTGACTGTCACGTGACATTAACTTGCACCGACACTGACCATCCACGATGCTGACACTCCCCGTCATGTGACCCCCATGAGCGTCTCCCTTGTCGCGTGTGGCCAACCGTCATGCGACCCCAACCCTCGACCCCAAGGGTCAGCCTTCCCGCATTGCACAGGCACCTCAGGTGGCCACTCAGGATCCCGGGGTTGCCAGGGAGATGATAATGCACCAAGGCCCCTGGGGGGTGGGGATGGGGGTGGTGGTGAACGAGTATGGGAGGGGAAGGAGAGATGGGTGGCCGGCACCAACCCAATGGGCAGAATGGTCTCCTCCTCTGCTCTGAAAGGCTTGGGCTCATCGAGAGAACGCTAGCGACAGAAGCCAGGCCTGACACTGGTTGCTGGGATAGAGATGTCACACGTTGAATGAACGGGAAGACGTCGATCTGCCCTCCCCCTACCTCCCTTACTCACAGGTGTCTTACTGTTTGGAATTCCCTTCCCCCAGGGAGAGCAGAGGCTGGCTTCATGAAGCCATCCAGCATGGAAACAGACCCTTCAGCCCAACTAGTCCATGCCAACCACATTCCCATTTTTACTCATTGACCATGATATGGGCGACACTGGCTATGCCAACATTTCGTGCCCATCTCTAATTGCCCAGAGGGCAGTGAAGAGTCAATTACATTGAACATAGAACAATACAGCACAGTATAGGCCCTTCGGCCCTCGATGCTGTGCTGACCTTTTTATCCTACTCTAAGATCAGACTAACCTACATATCCTTCATTTTACCATCTTCCATGTGCCCATCCCAGAGTCACTTAGCTGTCCCTAACGTCTCTGACTCTACAACACTGCCGGCAGTGCATTCCACACACACCCAACACTCTCTCTTCCTCCAATCACCTTATAATTATCCCCCTCCCTCATGATAAACATTTCCGCCCTGGGGAAAGGTCTCTGGGCTATCCACTCTAACTATGCCTCATCTTGAACACCTCTATTAAGTCACCACTCATCCTTCTTCACTCCAATAAGAAAAGCCCTCACTCCCTCGACTTTTCTTCATAAGACATGGCCTCCAGTCCAGGCAGCATCCTGGGAAATCTCCTCTGCACCCTCTCTAAAGCTTCCACATCCTTCCTATAATGAGGCGACCAGAACTGGACACAGTATTCCAAGTGTGCTCTATAGAGCTGCAGCATAACCTCACGGCTCTTAAACTCAATCTTCTAGCTAGTGAAAGCCAACACTCCATATGCCTTCTTAACAACCCTACCAATCTGGGTGGCAACTTTGAGGGATCTATGGACATGGACCCCAAGATCCTCCTGTTCCTCCACAGTGCCACGCATCCTGTCTTTAACCCTGTACTCTGCATTCAAATTTGACCTTCCAAAGTGAATCACTTCACACTTTTCCCAGGTTGAACTCCATCTCCCACTTCTCAGCCCAGCTCTGCATCCTGTCAATGTCCTGTTGCAATCTACAACAGCCCTCTATACTGTCCACCACTCCGCCAAACTTCATGTCATCAACAAACCTACTAACCCACCCTTCCACTTCCTCATCCAAGTCATTTATAAAAATTACAGGGAGCAGAGGTCCCTGGAGAACTCCATGGGCCACCGAGCTCCAGGCTGAATACTTTCCATCTACCACCACCTTCAGTGGGCCAGCCAATTCTGTATCCAGATGGCCAGGTTTCCCTGTATCCCATCCCTCCGTACTTTCTGAATGAGCCTACCGTGAGGAACCTTGCTAGCATCCATGTGCACCACATCCACTGCTCGACCTCCATCAATGTTTTTTGTCACCTCCTCAAAGAATTCAGTCAGGTTTGTGAGGCATAAACTGCCCCCAACAAAGTCAGGCTGACTATCTCTAATCAAACTATGGTTTTCCAAGTAATCATAGATCCTGTCTCTCAGAATCCTCTCCAATACTTTTTCCACCACTGACGTAAGACTGACTGGCCTGTCATTCCCCCAGGATTATCCCTATTCCCTTTCTCGAACAAGGGAATAACATTTGCCACCCTCCAATCATCTGGTACTACTTCAGTGGACAATGAGGTCGCAAAGATCATCGCCAAAGGCCCAGCAACCTCTTCCCTCACTTCCCGTAGCAACCGAGGGTATATCCCATCTGGCCCAGGGGAATTTATCTATTTTTTAAAATATTCAGTACATCCACCTTCCTAATATCAGTTCGAGCACATCAGTCTGTTTCATCCCCTCCTTAGAAACGTCAAGGTCCCTGAAGCAAAATCTTCATTAATGACCTCCTCATCTCGTCCCTAGGCCCAAGTTCCCTCCACAATCCCTGATCAGGCCCACCCTCACTCTGGCCATCCTCTCGTACCTCATGCAAGTGTAGAATGCCTTAAGGTTTTCCTTAACCATACCTACTAGAGTGTTTTCATGCCCCCTTCTAGCTCTCCTAAGTCCATTCTTCAGTTCCTTCCTGGCTACCTTGTAACCCTCTAGAGCCCTGTCTGATCCTTGCCTCCTCAATCTTGAGTGAACTCCCTTCTTCCTCTTGACTAGATGTTCCACACGCCTTGTCACCCAAGGTTCTTTCAACCTACTATCCCATCCCTGCCTCGGTGGGACCTCCACATTTCTGTCGTGCATTTCCCGGAGAACATCTGTTCCCAATTTAGCCGCTCCAGTAATCCCCTCCCCCACCCAGTTCTTTTCCACACCACCTGCTCCTATCCCTCTCCATGAGTAGAAGTCAAGGATTTGTGGTCCCAGTCACTGGAATGCTCTCCCCCCAGGAGATCTGACACCTGGCCCTGTTCGTTGCCAAGCACCAGATCCAATATGGCCACCCCTATAGTCGGCCTATCTACATATTAAGTCAGGAACCCTTCCCTGGACACACCTGACAAAAACTGCTCCATCCAGGCAATTTGGACTCAGGAGGTTCCAATCAATATTAGGGAAGTTCGAGTCACCCATGATAACAATTCCTTGTGCACCTTTGCAAAATCTGCCTCCCAATCTGCTCCTCTGCGTCTCTGTTGCTATTGGAGAGTCTGCAGAAAACTCCCAATAAAATGGCTGCTCCTTTCCTGTTCCTGATTTCCGCCCAGACAGACTCTGTAGACAAACCCTCCTCGACCCTCTGCCTTTCTGCAGCTGTGATACTATCCCTGGTTAGCAATGCCCCCCTCCTCTACCCCCCCCAAATTACTTATGAAGCATCTAAACCCTGGAACATTCGACAACCCATTCCTGCTCCTATGATGTCCAAGTCTCTGTAATGGCCACAACATCATAGTGCCAAGTACTGAACCCTGCTCTAACTTTATCCCCCTTATTCCTGACACTTCTTGTGTTAACATAGACACACTGCAACCCATCACACTGACTGCACCTTTGCCCTATCAACTGTCTATCCCTCCTCACAGACTCTCTGCGTGCTGTATCTGGCTGTTCATCTGACCTGTAGCTCCGATTCCCACCCCCCTGCTAAACTAGTTTCAACCTCCCCTGAAGAGCTTGGAGGGGGGGGGGGCAAACCTCCCGCCTCGATATTGGTGCTCCTGCAGTTCAGGGGCAACCCTTCCCTCTTGTACAGGTATCCCAATGATCGATATAACTGAAGCCCTCCCTCCTACACCAGCCCCTGCAGCCACCTGCTCATCTGCACTCGCTCTCTGTTCCTAGCCTCACTAGCCCGTGGCGCCGGGAGCAATCCTGAGATTCCTACCCTGCTCGCCCTGCCTTGTAGCTTCCAACCTAACTCCCTCCGTATTCAATGCTCAGGTCCTCATCCCTTCCCCTACTTGTCATTGGAACCGATGTGTACCACAACCTCTAGCTGCTCGTCCTCACGAATCCTGACGTCTCGATCGGAGACATCCCTCACCCTGACGCCCGGGAGGCAGCACTCCATCCGGGAGTCTCGATCCCGAGCACGGAATCTCCAGTCTGTCCCTCTCACCACTGAATCTCCCATCACTATCGCTCTTGTATCCTCCCCCTCCCTCCCAACCTTCCATCTGAACCTTCAGCGCCAGAAATCTAGGCGCTATGGCTGTCCCCTGGTAAGTTGTTCCCCTCCCCTAAACAGTATCTAAAACGGTATACTTCTTATTGAGGGGAACAGCCACAGAGGATCCCTGCACTGTCTGCCAATTCCCATTCCCTCTCCATTGCTGCGGGTCTGGAGTCACGTGTAGGCCAGACCAGGCTAGCATAAACATTTCCTTCCCTAAAGGACATTAGTGGACCAGATGAATTTTTCATATTATAAAGGAATGGTTACATTAAACGAAATCCTTTCACTCACTCTACAATTAATAAGTAACAATTTATTAATTCAACTCTAACAGTAAGCAATTTAACAAAATTACTATCAAACTGGTGAATTTTCCCCTCAGTACTAACAACAGCTCATTCTGCTATCACGCGCGTTTCGTTAACATGAATTCGCTTAGCGGGACGTTTTGAAGGCATGAGCTGGTTATAAATGTGATTCCAGTCCCATTAGTTTAAATGGTGTTGCTATTAAACAGTTTTCTTATAACACGCAGGACCAGAACCACAGCAGAACTGACTGTGTTTCCCAACGAAATTAAATTCTACTGGGGAAAAAAAACGCAGCTCAAATAAACACAATAAACACTTGTATCAACCCAATTAACAAGAAAGCAATAAATTTAGACTTAATCTCATACAATCCATGTTTTCTCTGCTTTATCTCCAGTCTTTTTTTCTGTTGATCTAACCTCACAACTTCTGATGTTTCCTCTGTGAGGGTTTGAGCTGGGAAATACTGTGGTACCTTTGATCAGTCTTTTTGGAGAGCTAAAAGATTTCTGTGAGAACCCGATATTTATTCCTCAGATGCCCATTTTCAAATCTCCTGGTTTTATTTTCTTTTCCCCTTTTTTTTCAAATTAGCCCCCACACTATCGCCTAACTGCGGTAGTCCTTATTTTCCCCAGCCCCCATGGTGTGTGTGTGTGTGCAGCTGTGAGACACAGTGAGAGATACAAAGTGCACGAATCTTTATTCAATTTCCCCCACCAGGAAGATAGGAAAATCCCCGGGTGGCCAGTGACAAGCAGTGCCCTTCACATCAAAGGGCAATGCTGTGTGATCAGTGAGGGGGAGGGCAGGGATTAAGTCAAGATGGAGTTGGAGGGGGAAATGATGCACTCCACTCCCTGCGGCGCCCACCTCTCCCTGAACAACTCCAGGGTGTTGGTGGACACCGCGTGCTCCTTCTCCAAGGACACCCGGGCTCTAACGTAACCGCGGAAGAGGGGCAGGCAGTCGGCCCTCAACCCCCTCCCCGGCCCGCTGCCTGGACCTGTTTATGGCCAGTTTGGCCAAGCCCAGGAGCAGAACCACGAGGAGATCTTCATCTCCTGGTTTTATATACCCTCCATGATGTATTAGCTTCTTAGAATTTGATTGGATTCTGGGCGTCAAAACAATCCACTTTAAATTCAACTGGTCCTCAGTTCCCAAGTGTCTCTGTAAATTAATAATAAAATGCGTCGATTCGGGGTGTTCCCTGTGCTCCTGCACTAATAACTGGTGTTCATTCATCCATTCTTAAATGTGTACGCACTGAACAGAACACCATCTCTGAAAGGGACATCACAATGCACTCCCCCATTTTACAACTTTATCATTTTGACACACCAGCATCGTGACAGTTAATTAAACTCTCATTGAATTCAAGTTCCGTCCTCTGCTATAGCAACAATTGAAACCAGCGTCTCTGGATTAACTGTCCAGTGATAATACCACTAGCCTCCCCGAACACACTCAAACTCGAGCTTCAGAGGGAGTTGAGGGTAATAATTAGATTAGATTACTTACAGTGTGGAAACAGGCCCTTCGGCCCAACAAGTCCACACCGACCCGTCGAAGCCAAACCCACCCAGACCCCTACATTTACCCCTCACCTAACACTACGGGCAATTTAGCATGGCCAATTCACCTGACCCACACATCTTTAGGCTGTGGGAGGAAACCGGAGCACCCGGAGGAAACCCACGCAGACACGGGGAGAATGTGCAAACTCCACACAGTCTGAGTCATAGAGATGTTCAGCACAGAAAGAGACCATTCGGTCCAATCTGTCCAGGCCGACCAGATATCCCGAAGTAATAACTGGATCAGCCACAATCTTCTGAAAGGGCTGACACCTTTGATGGACCAAGTGGCCTATTCCGGCTCCTAACTGGTAAAATCCTGGGACCAACCTGAAGGAACTGCTCCTTGCTCTAGTCCTCTCCCCTCCACCAACTGTCGCACACAACTGGGGTATCTTCAAATATCTTAATAATTGAGTTTGGAGAAGATTTGTAGCTCGGGTTGAGGTTCTGGATGTAGGTTTGCTCGCTGAGTTGGAAGGTTCGGTTTCAGACGTTTCGTCAGCTGGCTGATGATGTGACCTAGTGTGGTGATGAGCCATCCGAAGCCAAACCTTCCAGCTCCCTGATTGGATCATTCATGGTCCGTCCCCAATTACCCCTTGACAAGGTGGGGAGTCCCTTTCTTGAGCCTGCTGCGGTCTCTGTGTGGTGTAGGGGCACCCAGAGTGCCATCAGGGATAGAATTCCAGGATTATGACCCGGAGATACTCGAGGAATAGCGATACATTTTCACGTCAAGATGGTGAGTGACTTAGAGGGGAACTTGGCAGTTGGTGTTACTCCTATGAGTCTACTGCTCTTTTTATTTGAGATGGTAGTGGCCGTGGGCTGTCCAAGGACCCTTGGTGCGTCAGTGTAGTTCACCTTGTACGTGGTACACACAGCTACAGCTGAGCAGCGGGAGGGAGTGTTTGTGAATGTGTCGATCGTGTTAGCTGATTTGTCATGGATGCTGTTGAGTTTTGAGAAGATGTGCAGCGCAGGTTGAGCTTCTGGGTGTAAGTTTGCTCACTGAGCTGGAAGGTTCGGTTTCAGACATTTCGTCATCCTACTGGGTAACATCATCAGTGACGGTGACGCAACATCTGAATGCGAACCTTCCAGCTCAGTGAGCAAACCTACATCCAGCTTTAGAGCTTCCTGAGTCATAGAATCATACAGCACCGAAATAGACCCTTCGGTCCAACTCATCCTAACCCCATCTAGTCCCACCTGCCAGCACCCAGCCCATATCCCTCCAAACCCTTCCTATTCATATACCCATCCAGATGCCTCTTAAATGCTGTAATTGTACCAGCCTCCACCACTTCCTCTGGCAGCTCATTCCATACACGTACCACCCTCTGGGGGAAAAAGCTGGCCCTTTTAAATCTTTCCCCCTCTCACCCTAAACCTACACCCTCTAGATGTGGACTCCCTCACCCCAGGGAAAAGTCTATTTACCCTATCCATGCCCCTCATGATTTTATAAACCTCTATAAGGTCACCCCTCAGCCTCTGACGCTCCAGGGAAAACAGCCCCAGCCTCCCTGTAGCTCAAACCCTGGCAACATCCTAGTAAATCTTTTCTGAACCCTTTCAAGTTTCACAACATCCTTCCGGTAGGAGGGAGACCAGAATTGCACGCGATATTCCAGAGGAGTTGTTGTAGCAGCTACACTTGCCAAGGCAAGTGCTAGTGACCCCACCACACTGCTGGCATGTGCCTTTTAAATGGTGGTCAGGGTTTGGTTCCTGTGTGAACGGCGACGTGTGCATGAATGAAGGTGACTCACTGGGCTGTTGGCAGGAATCCCAGGCACTTACTGTATCCTGAAATGTCCTTGCGGTGGGGGGGAGAGAGCTTACTGAACAGCTGCTGCTTCTGCGGAACACGGGATTTTCGGCAGCCCCCACCCTCCTTTGATAGCTGTCATTGGAGGAGGTGGGCTTTGGAGAGGAGCCGGTCCAGCCCCTTCCCTGAATGACAGCAGCCAGCGAGTCTCAGGCTCAACTCGCCAGCCAATCCACTCACCCACAGAAAGCTGGTGCAAAGTTCCGGGAAAGTTTCGGAAAGTTCGGACAGGGGTCTGGAAATGGGGGTTGCGTGGTTAGCAGTGAGACTTCAAATCCTCTTTGTCCTGGGCACAGGGGCAGGTAAGTGCCTGTTTCTCAGATAAAGGACAACAGGGAAAGAGTTGACGTAGTTGTGGAAGGAGTGATTGAAAGCAGGAGTGTGTCCAAAGCAGAGTCTTCAGCTGTGAGGTGGTGGGGTATGTCATGAAACATCTCCTATCAACGCAGGCTTTCTATTCATGTCTTCATCATTTTTAGCCCCTGTTTCAGGTTCACGTTCAGCCTGCTACCCAGAGCCAGGCGTATTTCGGTTCCGTGAATGAATGCCCAATGGCACAACGCTGTAAATACACGTTGAGGGGACTGGTGGGTCAGTTGGAACACAGTTCAGGTGGGAGGTAAAGGGGCTCCTGCCCTGCATCACACAGAAGGAGAAAGTGACGACTGCAGAGAATGGAGGTCAGAGCTGAAAATGTGTTGCTGGAAAAGTGCAGAAGGTCAGGCAGCATCCGAGGAGCAGGAGACACGGCGTTTCAGGTGAAGGGCTCATGACCGAAACGTCAATTCTCCTGTTCATTGGATGCAGCCTGACCTGCTGCGCTTTTCCAGCAACACATTTTCGGCGTGCGTCACACAGCACGAGATAGTGACGGGTGTGGGGTATATCAGAGAGTGTTACAGTGAGGGGTTGTGGGGTATATCAGAGAGTGTTACATTGAGGGGTGTGGGGTATATCAGAGAGTGTTACAGTGAGGGGTGTGGGGTATATCAGAGAGTGTTACATAGAACATAGAACATAGAACATAGAAAGATACAGCGCAGTACAGGCCCTTCGGCCCTCGATGTTGCGCCGACCGAATCCTACCTAACCTACACTAGCCCAATAACCTCCATATGCCTATCCAATGCCCGCTTAAATGACCATAAAGAGGGAGAGTCCACCACTGCTACTGGCAGGGCATTCCATGAACTCACAACCCGCTGTGTAAAGAATCTACCCCTAACATCTGTCCTATACCTACCACCCCTTAATTTAAAGCTGTGTCCCCTAGTAACACCTGACTCCATTAGCGATAAAAGGTTCTCAGTGTCGACCCTATCTAAACCCCTAATCATCTTATACACTTCTATCAAATCTCCCCTAAACCTTCTCTTCTCCAATGAGAACAGCCCCAAGTGCCTCAGCCTTTCCTCATAAGATTTTCCTACCATTCCAGGCAACATCCTGGTAAACCTCCTCTGCACTCGTTCCAATGTCTCCACATCCTTCCTATAGTATGGCGACCAAAACTGCACACAATACTCCAGATGAGGCCGCACCAGAGTCTTATACAGTTGCAACATGACCTCAGGACTCCGGAACTCAATTCCTCTGCCAATAAAGCCCAGTACACCATATGCCTTCCTCACAGCACTATTTACCTGGGTGGCAACTTTCAGAGATCTGTGTACATTGACACCAAGATCCCTCTGCTCATCCACACTACCAAGTAGCCTACCATTAGCCCAGTAATCCATCTTCTTGTTACTCCTACCAAAGTGAATGACTTCACACTTAGCTACATTGAATTCCATTTGCCACATTTCTGCCCAGCTCTGCAACTTATCTATATCCCGCTGTAACCTACCACTTCCTTCCTCACTATCCACAACTCCACCGACTTTTGTGTCATCCGCAAACTTGCTTACCCAGCTTTCAAGCCCTTCCTCTAGATCATTTATAAAGATAACAAAAAGCAATGGTCCCAAAACAGATCCTTGTGGTACACCGCTAGTAACTGCACTCCAAGATGAACATAGTCCATCAACTACTACCCTCTGTCTCCTTCCAGCCAGCCAATTCCTAATCCAAACCTCTAATGTATCCTCAATGCCATACCTCCGTAGTTTTAGCATTAGCCTACCATGGGGAACCTTATCGAACGCCTTACTAAAATCCATAAACACAACATCTACTGCTTTACCCTCGTCCACTTCCTTAGTCAGAGAGTGTTACAGTGAGGGGTGTGGGGTATATCAGAGAGTGTCACAGTGAGGGGTGTGGGGTATATCAGAGAGTGTTACAGTGAGGGGCGTGGGGTATATCAGAGAGTGTTACAGTGAGGGGCGTGGGGTATATCAGAGAGGGTTAAAGTGAGGGGTGTGGGGCATATAAGAGAGTGTTACAGTGAGGGGTGTGGGGTATATCGGAGAGTGTTACAGTGAGGGGTGTGGGGTATATCGGAGAGTGTTACAGTGAGGGGTGTGGGGTATATCAGAAAGGGTTACAGTGAGGGGTATGGGGTATATCAGAGAGTGTTACAGTGAGGAGTATGGGGTATATCAGAGAGTGTTACAGTGAGGGGTGTGGGGTATATCAGAGAGTGTCACAGTGAGGAGTATGGGGTATATCAGAGAGTGTTATAGTGAGGGGTGTGGGGTATATCAGAGAGGGTTACAGTGAGGGGTGTGGGGTATATCAGAAAGAGTTACAGTGAGGGGTGTGGGGTATATCAGAAAGGGTTACAGTGAGGGGTATGGGGTATATCAGAGAGTGTTACAGTGAGGGGTGTGGGGTATATCGGAGAGTGTTACAGTGAGGGGTGTGGGGTATATCAGAGAGGGTTACAGTGAGGGGTGTGGGTTATATCAGAGAGAGTTACAGTGAGGGGTGTGGGGTATATCAGAAAGGGTTACAGTGAGGGGTATGGGGTATATCGGAGTGTTACAGTGAGGGGAGTGGGGTTTATCAGAGAGTGTTACAGTGAGGGGTGTGGGGTATATCAGAGAGTGTTACAGTGAGGGGTGTGGGATATATCAGAGCATGTTTCAGTGAGGGGTGTGGGGTATATCAGAGAGTGTCACTGTGTGAGGTGTGGGGTATACCAGAGAGAGTTACAGTGAGGGGTGTGGGGTATATCAGAAAGGGTTACAGTGAGGGGTATGGGGTATATCAGAGAGTGTTACAGTGAGGGGTGTGGGGTATATCGGAGAGTGTTACAGTGAGGGGTGTGGGGTATATCAGAGAGCGTTACAGTGAGGGGTGTGGGTTATATCAGAGAGAGTTACAGTGAGGGGTGTGGGGTATATCAGAAAGGGTTACAGTGAGGGGTATGGGGTATATCAGAGAGTGTTACAGTGAGGCGTGTGGTCTATATCAGAGAGTGTTACAGTGAGGGGTGTGGGTTATATCAGCGAGTGTCACAGTGAGAGGTGTGGGGTATATCAGAGAGTGTTACAGTGAGGGGTGTGGGTTATATCAGAGAGTGTCACAGTGAGGGGTGTGTGGTATATCAGAGAGTGTTACAGTGAGGGGTGTGGGGTATATCAGAGAGTGTTACAGTGAGGAGTGTGGGGTATATCAGAGAGTGTTACAGTGAGGGGCATGAGATATATCAGAGAGTGTCACAGTGAGGGGTGTGGGTTATATCAGAGAGTGTTACAGTGAGGGGTGTGGGGTAAATCAGAGAGTGCTACAGTAAGGGGTGTGGGGTATATCAGAGAGTGTCACAGTGAGAGGTGTGGGGTATATCAGAGAGTGTTACAGTAAGGGGTGTGGGGTATATCAGAGAGTGTTATAGTGAGGGGTGTGGGGTATATAAGAGAGTGTTACAGTGAGGGGTGTGGGGTATATCGGAGAGTGTTACAGTGAGGCGTGTGAGGTATATCAGAGAGGGTTACAGTGAGGGGTATGGGGTATATCAGAGAGTGTTACAGTGAGGGGTGTGGGGTATATCGGAGAGTGTTACAGTGAGGGGTGTGGGGTATATCAGAGAGGGTTACAGTGAGGGGTGTGGGTTATATCAGAGAGAGTTACAGTGAGGGGTGTGGGGTATATCAGAAAGGGTTACAGTGAGGGGTATGGGGTATATGGGAGTGTTATAGTGAGGGGTGTGGGGTATATCAGAGAGTGTTACAGTGAGGGGTGTGGGTTATATCTGAGAGTGTCACAGTGAGAGGTGTTGGGTATATCAGAGAGTGTTACAGTGAGGGGTGTGGGGTATATCAGAGTGTTACAGTGAGGGGTGTGGGGTTTATCAGATTGTGTTACAGTGAGGGATGTCGGGTATATCAGAGAGTGTCACAGTGAGGGGTGTAGGGGTTATATCAAAGAGTGTCACAGTGAGGGGTGTGGGGTATATCAGAGAGTGTTACAGTGAGGGGTGTGGGGTCTATCAGAGAGCGTTACAGTGAGGGGCGTGGGATATATCAGAGCATGTTTCAGTGAGGGGTGTGGGGTATATCAGAGAGTGTCACAGTGAGGGGTGTGGGGTATATCTGACAGTTTCACAGTGAGAGGTGTGGGGTATATCCGAGAGTGTCACAGTGAGAGGTGTGGGGTATATCAGAGGGTGTTACAGTGAGGGGTGTGGGGTATATCAGAGAGTGTTACAGTGAGGGGTGTGGGGTATATCAGAGAGTGTCACAGTGAGGGGTGTGGGGTATATCAGAGAGTGTTACACTGAGGGGTGTGGGTTATATCAGAGAGTGTTACAGTGAGGGGTGTGGGGTAAATCAGAGAGTGCTACAGTAAGGGGTGTGGGGATATCAGAGAGTGTCACAGTGAGAGGTGTGGGGTATATCAGAGAGAGTTACAGTAAGGGGTATGGGGTATATCAGAGAGTGATATAGTGAGGGGTGTGGGGTATATAAGAGAGTGTTACAGTGAGGGGTGTGGGGTATATCGGGGAGTGTAACAGTGAGGGGTGTGGGGTATATCAGAGAGGGTTACAGTGAGGGGTGTGGGGTATATCAGAAAGGGTTACAGTGAGGGGTATGGGGTATATCAGAGAGTGTTACAGTGAGGAGTATGGGGTATATCAGAGAGTGTTACAGTGAGGGGTGTGGGGTATATCAGAGAGTGTCATAGTGAGGGGTGTGGGGTATATCAGAGAGGGTTACAGTGAGGGGTGTGGGGTATATCAGAAAGAGTTACAGTGAGGGGTGTGGGGTATATCAGAAAGGGTTACAGTGAGGGGTATGGGGTATATCAGAGAGTGTTACAGTGAGGGGTGTGGGGTATATCGGAGAGTGTTACAGTGAGGGGTGTGGGGTATATCAGAGAGTGTTACAGTGAGGGGTGTGGGGTATATCAGAAAGGGTTACAGTGAGGGGTATGGGGTATATCGGAGTGTTACAGTGAGGGGAGTGGGGTTTATCAGAGAGTGTTACAGTGAGGGGTGTGGGGTATATCAGAGAGTGTTACAGTGAGGGGTGTGGGATATATCAGAGCATGTTTCAGTGAGGGGTGTGGGGTATATCAGAGAGTGTCACAATGAAAGGTGTGGGGTTTATCAGAGAGTGTTATAATGAGGGGTGTGGGCTATATCAGAGAGTGTTACAGTGAGGGGTGTGGGGTATATCAGAGAGTGTCACAGTGAGGGGTGTGGGGTATATCTGACAGTTTCACAGTGAGAGGTGTGGGGTATATCAGAGAGTGTCACAGTGAGAGGTGTGGGGTATTTCAGGAGAGTGTTACAGTGAGGGGTGTGGGGTATATCAGAGAGTGTCACTGTGTGAGGTGTGGGGTATATCAGAGAGTGTCACAGTGTGAGGTGTGGGGTATATCAGAGAGTGTTACAGTGAGGGGTGTGAGGTATTTCAGAGAGTGTTACAGTGAGGGGTGTGGGGTATATCAGAGAGTGTTACAGTGAGGAGTGTGGGGTATATCAGAGAGTGTTACAGTGAGGGGTGTGGGGTATATCAGATGGTTTTACACTGATGGGTGTGGGGTATATCAGAGAGTGTTACAGTGAGGGGTGTGGGGTATATCAGAGAGAGTTACAGTGAGTGGAGTGGGGTATATCTGACAGTTTCACAATGAGAGGTGTGGGGTATATCAGAGAGGGTTACAGTGAGGGGTGTGGGGTATATCAGAGAGAGTTACACTGAGGGGTGTGGGGTATATCAGAGTGTGTTACAGTGAGGGGTATGGGGTTTATCAGAGAGTGTTACAGTGAGGGGTATGGGGTATATCAGAGAGTGTTATAGTGAGGGGTGTGGGGTATATCAGAGAGGGTTACAGTGAGGGGTGTGGGGTATATCAGAGAGAGTTACAGTGAGGGGTGTGGGGTATATCAGAAAGGGTTACAGGGAGGGGTATGGGGTATATCAGAGAGTGTTACAGTGAGGGGTGTGGGTTATATCAGATAGAGTTACAGTGAGGGGTGTGGGTTATATCAGAGAGAGTTACAGTGAGGGGTGTGGGGTATATCAGAAAGGGTTACAGTGAGGGGTATGGGGTATATCAGAGAGTGTTACAGTGAGGCGTGTGGTCTATATCAGAGAGTGTTACAGTGAGGGGCATGAGTTATATCAGAGAGTGTCACAGTGAGGGGTGTGGGTTATATCAGAGAGTGTTACAGTGAGGGGTGTGGGGTAAATCAGAGAGTGCTACAGTAAGGGGTGTGGGGTATATCAGAGAGTGTCATAGTGAGAGGTGTGGGGTATATCAGAGAGTTTTACAGTAAGGGGTATGGGGTATATCAGAGAGTGTTATAGTGAGGGGTGTGGGGTATATAAGAGAGTGTTACAGTGAGGGGTGTGGGGTATATCGGAGAGTGTTACAGTGAGGGGTGTGAGGTATATCAGAGAGGGTTACAGTGAGGGGTATGGGGTATATCAGAGAGTGTTACAGTGAGGGGTGTGGGGTATATCGGAGAGTGTTACAGTGAGGGGTGTGGGGTATATCAGAGAGGGTTACAGTGAGGGGTGTGGGTTATATCAGAGAGAGTTACAGTGAGGGGTGTGGGGTATATCAGAAAGGGTTACAGTGAGGGGTATGGGGTATATGGGAGTGTTATAGTGAGGGGTGTGGGGTATATCAGAGAGTGTTACAGTGAGGGGTGTGGGTTATATCTGAGAGTGTCACAGTGAGAGGTGTGAGGTATATCAGAGAGTGTTACAGTGAGGGGTGTGGGGTATATCAGAGTGTTACAGTGAGGGGTGTGGGGTTTATCAGATTGTGTTACAGTGAGGGATGTCGGGTATATCAGAGAGTGTCACAGTGAGGGGTGTGGGGGTTATATCAAAGAGTGTCACAGTGAGGGGTGTGGGGTATATCAGCGAGTGTTACAGTGAGGGGTGTGGGATATATCAGAGCATGTTTCAGGGAGGGGTGTGGGGTATATCAGAGAGTGTTACAGTGAGGGGTGTGGGGTATATCAGAGAGTGTCACAGTGAGGGGTGTGGGGTATATCTGACAGTTTCACAGTGAGAGGTGTGGGGTATATCCGAGAGTGTCACAGTGAGAGGTGTGGGGTATATCAGAGAGTGTTACAGTGAGGGGTGTGGGGTATATCAGAGAGTGTTACAGTGAGGGGTGTGGGGTATATCAGAGAGTGTCACAGTGTGAGGTGTGGGGTATATCAGAGAGTGTCACAGTATGAGGTGTGGGTTATATCAGAGAGTGTTACAGTGAGGGGTGTGGGGTATTTCAGAGAGTGTTACAGTGAGGAGTGTGGGGTAAATCAGAGAGTGTTACAGTGAGGAGTGTGGGGTATATCAGAGAGTGTTACAGTGAGGGGTGTGGCGTATATCAGATGGTTTTACACTGATGGGTGTGGGGTATATCAGAGAGTGTTACAGTGAGGGGTGTGGGGTATATCAGAGAGAGTTACATTGAGGGGTGTGGGGTATATCTGACAGTTTCACAGTGAGGGGTGTGGGGTATATCAGAGAGGGTTACAGTGAGGGGTGTGGGGTATATCAGAGAGAGTTACAGTGAGGGGTGTGGGGTATATCAGAGAGTGTTACAGTGAGGGGTGTGGGGTATATCAGAGAGTGTTACAGTGAGGGGTGTGGGGTATATCAGAGAGGGTTACAGTGAGGGGTGTGGGGTATATCAGAGAGAGTTACAGTGAGGGGTGTGGGGTATATCAGAAAGGGTTACAGTGAGGGGTATGGGGTATATCAGAGAGTGTTACAGTGAGGGGTGTGGGGTATATCGGAGAGTGTTACAGTGAGGGGTGTGGGGTATATCAGAGAGCGTTACAGTGAGGGGTGTGGGTTATATCAGAGAGAGCTACAGTGAGGGGTGTGGGGTATATCAGAAAGGGTTACAGTGAGGGGTATGGGGTATATCAGAGAGTGTTACAGTGAGGCGTGTGATCTATATCAGAGAGTGTTACAGTGAGGGGTGTGGGTTATATCAGAGAGTGTCACAGTGAGGGGTGTGGGGTATATCGGAGTGTTACAGTGAGGGGAGTGGGGTATATCAGAGAGTGTTACAGTGAGGGGTGTGGGGTTTATCAGAGAGTGTTACAGTGAGGGGTGTGGGGTATATCAGAGAGTGTTACAGTGAGGGATGTGGGGTATATCAGAGAGTGTTACAGTGAGGGGTGTGGGCTATATCAGAGAGTGTTACAGTGAGGGGTATGGGTTTTCTCAGAGAGTGTTACAGTGAGGGGTGTGTGGTATATCAGAGAGTTTTACAGTGAGGAGTGTGGGGTATATCAGAGAGTGTTACAGTGAGGAGTGTGGGGTATGTCAGAGAGTGTTACAGTGAGGGGTGTGGGGTATAGCAGAGAGTGTTACAGCAAGGGGCATGCGATATATCAGAGAGTGTCACAGTGAGGGGTGTGGGGTATATCAGAGAGTGTTACAGTGAGGGGGTGTGGGGTATAGCAGAGAATGTTACAGTGAGGGGTGTGGGGTTTATCAGAGAGTGTTACAGTGAGAGGCATGAGGTATATCAGAGAGTGTCACAGTGAGGTGTGTGGGTTATATCAGAGAGTGTTACAGTGAGGGGTGTGGGCTATATCAGAGAGTGTTACAGTGAGGGGCATGAGGTATATCAGAGAGTGTCACAGTGAGGGTTGTGGGGTATATCAGAGAGTGTTACAGTGAGGGGTGTGGGGTATATCAGAGAGTGTTACAGTGAGGGGTGTGGGGTGTATCAGAGAGTGTCACAGTGAGGGGTATGGGGTTTATCAGAGAGTGTTACAGTGAGGGGTGTGGGGTATATCAGAGAGTGTTACAGTGAGGGGTGTGGGGTATATCAGAGAGTGTTACAGTGAGGGGTGTGGCATATATCAGAGTGTTACAGTGAGGGGTGTGGGGTATATCAGAGAGTGTTACAGTGAGGGGTGTGGGGTATATCAGAGAGTGTCACAATGAGGGTTGTGGGGAATATCAGAGAGTGTTACAGTGAGGGGTGTGGGGTATATCAGAGAGTGTCACAGTGAGGGGTGTGGGCTATATCAGAGAGTGTTACAGTGAGGGGTGTGGGGTCTATCAGAGAGTGTTACAGTGAGGGGTGTGGGGTATATCAGAGAGTGTCACAGTGAGGGGTGTGGGGTATATCTGACAGTTTCACAGTGAGAGGTGTGGGGTATATCAGAGAGTGTCACAGTGAGAGGTGTGGGGTATATCAGAGAGTGTTACAGTGAGGGGTGTGGGGTATATCAGAGAGTGTCACAGTGAGAGGTGTGGGGTATATCAGAGAGTGTCACAGTGTGAGGTGTGGGCTATTTCAGAGAGTGTTACAGTGAGGGGTGTGGGGTATATCAGAGAGTATTACAGTGAGGGGTGTGGGGTATATCAGAGAGTGTTACAGTGAGGAGTGTGGGGTATATCAGAGAGTGTTACAGTGAGGGGTGTGGGGTATTTCAGAGAGTGTCACAGTGAGGGTGTGGGGTATGTCAGAGAGTGTTACAGTGAGGGGTGAGGGGTATGTCAGAGAGTGTTTCAGTGAGGGGCGTGGGATATATCAGAGCATGTTTCAGTGAGGGGTGTGGGGTTTATCAGAGAGTGTTATAATGAGGGGTGTGGGCTATATCAGAGAGTGTTACAGTGAGGGGTGTGGGGTATATCAGAGAGTGTCACAGTGAGGGGTGTGGGGTATATCTGACAGTTTCACAGTGAGAGGTGTGGGGTATATCAGAGAGTGTCACAGTGTGAGGTGTGGGGTATATCAGAGAGTGTTACAGTGAGGGGTGTGGGGTATTTCAGAGTGTGTTACAGTGAGGGGTGTGGGGTATATCAGAGAGCATCACAGTGAGAGGTGTGGGGTATATCAGAGAGTGTCACAGTGTGGGGTGTGGGGTATTTCAGAGAGTGTTACAGTGAGGGGTGTGGGGTATATCAGAGAGTGTTACAGTGAGGGGTGTGGGGTATATCAGAGAGTGTTACAGTGAGGAGTGTGGGGTATATCAGAGAGTGTTACAGTGAGGGGTGTGGGGTATTTCAGAGAGTGTTACAGTGAGGGTTGTGGGGTATATCAGATGGTTTTACACTGATGGGTGTGGGGTATATCAGAGAGTGTTACAGTGAGGGTTGTGGGGTATATCAGATGGTTTTACACTGATGGGTGTGGGGTATATTAGAGAGTGTTACAGTGAGGGGTGTGGGGTATATCAGAGAGAGTTACAGTGAGGGGCATGAGGTCTATCAGAGAGTGTCACAGTGAGGGGTGTGGGGTGTATCAGAGAGTGTCACAGTGAGGGGTATGGGGTTTATCAGAGAGTGTTACAGTGAGGGGTGTGGGGTATATCAGAGAGTGTTACAGTGAGGGGTGTGGGGTATATCAGAGAGTGTTACAGTGAGGGGTGTGGCATATATCAGAGTGTTACAGTGAGGGGTGTGGGGTATATCAGAGAGTGTTACAGTGAGGGGTGTGGGGTATATCAGAGAGTGTCACAATGAGGGTTGTGGGGAATATCAGAGAGTGTTACAGTGAGGGGTGTGGGGTATCTCAAAGAGTGTCACAGTGAGGGGTGTGGGCTATATCAGAGAGTGTTACAGTGAGGGGTGTGGGGTCTATCAGAGAGTGTTACAGTGAGGGGTGTGGGGTATATCAGAGAGTGTCACAGTGAGGGGTGTGGGGTATATCTGACAGTTTCACAGTGAGAGGTGTGGGGTATATCAGAGAGTGTCACAGTGAGAGGTGTGGGGTATATCAGAGAGTGTTACAGTGAGGGGTGTGGGGTATATCAGAGAGTGTCACAGTGAGAGGTGTGGGGTATATCAGAGAGTGTCACAGTGTGAGGTGTGGGCTATTTCAGAGAGTGTTACAGTGAGGAGTGTGGGGTATATCAGAGAATATTACAGTGAGGGGTGTGGGGTTTATCAGATTGTGTTACAGTGAGGGATGTCGGGTATATCAGAGAGTGTCACAGTGAGGGGTGTGGGGGTTATATCAAAGAGTGTCACAGTGAGGGGTGTGGGGTATATCAGCGAGTGTTACAGTGAGGGGTGTGGGATATATCAGAGCATGTTTCAGGGAGGGGTGTGGGGTATATCAGAGAGTGTTACAGTGAGGGGTGTGGGGTATATCAGAGAGTGTCACAGTGAGGGGTGTGGGGTATATCTGACAGTTTCACAGTGAGAGGTGTGGGGTATATCCGAGAGTGTCACAGTGAGAGGTGTGGGGTATATCAGAGAGTGTTACAGTGAGGGGTGTGGGGTATATCAGAGAGTGTTACAGTGAGGGGTGTGGGGTATATCAGAGAGTGTCACAGTGTGAGGTGTGGGGTATATCAGAGAGTGTCACAGTATGAGGTGTGGGTTATATCAGAGAGTGTTACAGTGAGGGGTGTGGGGTATTTCAGAGAGTGTTACAGTGAGGAGTGTGGGGTAAATCAGAGAGTGTTACAGTGAGGAGTGTGGGGTATATCAGAGAGTGTTACAGTGAGGGGTGTGGCGTATATCAGATGGTTTTACACTGATGGGTGTGGGGTATATCAGAGAGTGTTACAGTGAGGGGTGTGGGGTATATCAGAGAGAGTTACATTGAGGGGTGTGGGGTATATCTGACAGTTTCACAGTGAGAGGTGTGGGGTATATCAGAGAGGGTTACAGTGAGGGGTGTGGGGTATATCAGAGAGAGTTACAGTGAGGGGTGTGGGGTATATCAGAGAGTGTTACAGTGAGGGGTGTGGGGTATATCAGAGAGTGTTACAGTGAGGGGTGTGGGGTATATCAGAGAGGGTTACAGTGAGGGGTGTGGGGTATATCAGAGAGAGTTACAGTGAGGGGTGTGGGGTATATCAGAAAGGGTTACAGTGAGGGGTATGGGGTATATCAGAGAGTGTTACAGTGAGGGGTGTGGGGTATATCGGAGAGTGTTACAGTGAGGGGTGTGGGGTATATCAGAGAGCGTTACAGTGAGGGGTGTGGGTTATATCAGAGAGAGCTACAGTGAGGGGTGTGGGGTATATCAGAAAGGGTTACAGTGAGGGGTATGGGGTATATCAGAGAGTGTTACAGTGAGGCGTGTGATCTATATCAGAGAGTGTTACAGTGAGGGGTGTGGGTTATATCAGAGAGTGTCACAGTGAGGGGTGTGGGGTATATCGGAGTGTTACAGTGAGGGGAGTGGGGTATATCAGAGAGTGTTACAGTGAGGGGTGTGGGGTTTATCAGAGAGTGTTACAGTGAGGGGTGTGGGGTATATCAGAGAGTGTTACAGTGAGGGATGTGGGGTATATCAGAGAGTGTTACAGTGAGGGGTGTGGGCTATATCAGAGAGTGTTACAGTGAGGGGTATGGGTTTTCTCAGAGAGTGTTACAGTGAGGGGTGTGTGGTATATCAGAGAGTTTTACAGTGAGGAGTGTGGGGTATATCAGAGAGTGTTACAGTGAGGAGTGTGGGGTATGTCAGAGAGTGTTACAGTGAGGGGTGTGGGGTATAGCAGAGAGTGTTACAGCAAGGGGCATGCGATATATCAGAGAGTGTCACAGTGAGGGGTGTGGGGTATATCAGAGAGTGTTACAGTGAGGGGGTGTGGGGTATAGCAGAGAATGTTACAGTGAGGGGTGTGGGGTTTATCAGAGAGTGTTACAGTGAGAGGCATGAGGTATATCAGAGAGTGTCACAGTGAGGTGTGTGGGTTATATCAGAGAGTGTTACAGTGAGGGGTGTGGGCTATATCAGAGAGTGTTACAGTGAGGGGCATGAGGTATATCAGAGAGTGTCACAGTGAGGGGTGTGGGGTATATCAGAGAGTGTTACAGTGAGGGGTGTGGGGTATATCAGAGAGTGTTACAGTGAGGGGTGTGGGGTGTATCAGAGAGTGTCACAGTGAGGGGTATGGGGTTTATCAGAGAGTGTTACAGTGAGGGGTGTGGGGTATATCAGAGAGTGTTACAGTGAGGGGTGTGGCATATATCAGAGTGTTACAGTGAGGGGTGTGGGGTATATCAGAGAGTGTTACAGTGAGGGGTGTGGGGTATATCAGAGAGTGTCACAATGAGGGTTGTGGGGAATATCAGAGAGTGTTACAGTGAGGGGTGTGGGGTATATCAAAGAGTGTCACAGTGAGGGGTGTGGGCTATATCAGAGAGTGTTACAGTGAGGGGTGTGGGGTCTATCAGAGAGTGTTACAGTGAGGGGTGTGGGGTATATCAGAGAGTGTCACAGTGAGGGGTGTGGGGTATATCTGACAGTTTCACAGTGAGAGGTGTGGGGTATATCAGAGAGTGTCACAGTGAGAGGTGTGGGGTATATCAGAGAGTGTTACAGTGAGGGGTGTGGGTATATCAGAGAGTGTCACAGTGAGAGGTGTGGGGTATATCAGAGAGTGTCACAGTGTGAGGTGTGGGCTATTTCAGAGAGTGTTACAGTGAGGGGTGTGGGGTATATCAGAGAGTATTACAGTGAGGGGTGTGGGGTATATCAGAGAGTGTTACAGTGAGGAGTGTGGGGTATATCAGAGAGTGTTACAGTGAGGGGTGTGGGGTATTTCAGAGAGTGTTACAGTGAGGGTGTGGGGTATGTCAGAGAGTGTTACAGTGAGGGGTGAGGGGTATGTCAGAGAGTGTTTCAGTGAGGGGCGTGGGATATATCAGAGCATGTTTCAGTGAGGGGTGTGGGGTTTATCAGAGAGTGTTATAATGAGGGGTGTGGGCTATATCAGAGAGTGTTACAGTAAGGGGTGTGGGGTATATCAGAGAGTGTCACAGTGAGGGGTGTGGGGTATATCTGACAGTTTCACAGTGAGAGGTGTGGGGTATATCAGAGAGTGTCACAGTGTGAGGTGTGGGGTATATCAGAGAGTGTTACAGTGAGGGGTGTGGGGTATTTCAGAGTGTGTTACAGTGAGGGGTGTGGGGTATATCAGAGAGCATCACAGTGAGAGGTGTGGGGTATATCAGAGAGTGTCACAGTGTGAGGTGTGGGGTATTTCAGAGAGTGTTACAGTGAGGGGTGTGGGGTATATCAGAGAGTGTTACAGTGAGGGGTGTGGGGTATATCAGAGAGTGTTACAGTGAGGAGTGTGGGGTATATCAGAGAGTGTTACAGTGAGGGGTGTGGGGTATTTCAGAGAGTGTTACAGTGAGGGTTGTGGGGTATATCAGATGGTTTTACACTGATGGGTGTGGGGTATATCAGAGAGTGTTACAGTGAGGGTTGTGGGGTATATCAGATGGTTTTACACTGATGGGTGTGGGGTATATTAGAGAGTGTTACAGTGAGGGGTGTGGGGTATATCAGAGAGAGTTACAGTGAGGGGCATGAGGTCTATCAGAGAGTGTCACAGTGAGGGGTGTGGGGTGTATCAGAGAGTGTCACAGTGAGGGGTATGGGGTTTATCAGAGAGTGTTACAGTGAGGGGTGTGGGGTATATCAGAGAGTGTTACAGTGAGGGGTGTGGGGTATATCAGAGAGTGTTACAGTGAGGGGTGTGGCATATATCAGAGTGTTACAGTGAGGGGTGTGGGGTATATCAGAGAGTGTTACAGTGAGGGGTGTGGGGTATATCAGAGAGTGTCACAATGAGGGTTGTGGGGAATATCAGAGAGTGTTACAGTGAGGGGTGTGGGGTATCTCAAAGAGTGTCACAGTGAGGGGTGTGGGCTATATCAGAGAGTGTCACAGTGAGGGGTGTGGGGTCTATCAGAGAGTGTTACAGTGAGGGGTGTGGGGTATATCAGAGAGTGTCACAGTGAGGGGTGTGGGGTATATCTGACAGTTTCACAGTGAGAGGTGTGGGGTATATCAGAGAGTGTCACAGTGAGAGGTGTGGGGTATATCAGAGAGTGTTACAGTGAGGGGTGTGGGGTATATCAGAGAGTGTCACAGTGAGAGGTGTGGGGTATATCAGAGAGTGTCACAGTGTGAGGTGTGGGCTATTTCAGAGAGTGTTACAGTGAGGAGTGTGGGGTATATCAGAGAATATTACAGTGAGGGGTGTGGGGTATATCAGAGAGTATTACAGTGAGGAGTGTGGGGTATATCAGAGAGTGTTACAGTGAGGGGTGTGGGCTATATCAGAGAGTGTTACAGTGAGGGTTGTGGGGTATATCAGAGAGTGTCACAGTGAGGGGTGTGGGGTATATCAGAGAGTGTTACAGTGAGGGGTGTGGGGTATATCAGAGAGTGTTACAGTGAGGGGTGTGGGGTGTATCAGAGAGTGTCACAGTGAGGGGTGTGGGGTTTATCAGAGAGTGTTACAGTGAGGGGTGTGGGGTATATCAGAGAGTGTTACAGTGAGGGGTGTGGGGTATATCAGAGAGTGTTACAGTGAGGGGTGTGGCATATATCAGAGGGTTACAGTGAGGGGTGTGGGGTATATCAGAGAGTGTTACAGTGAGGGGTGTGGGATATATCAGAGAGTGTCACAATGAGGGTTGTGGGGAATATCAGAGAGTTTTACAGTGAGGGGTGTGGGGTATATCAGAGAGTGTCACAGTGAGGGGTGTGGGGTATATCTGACAGTTTCACAGTGAGAGGTGTGGGGTATATCAGAGAGTGTCACAGTGAGAGGTGTGGGGTATATCAGAGAGTGTTACAGTGAGGGGTGTGGGGTATATCAGAGAGTGTCACAGTGAGAGGTGTGGGGTATATCAGAGAGTGTCACAGTGTGAGGTGTGGGCTATTTCAGAGAGTGTTACAGTGAGGGGTGTGGGGTATATCAGAGAGTTTTACAGTGAGGGGTGTGGGGTATATCAGAGAGTGTTACAGTGAGGAGTGTGGGGTATATCAGAGAGTGTTACAGTGAGGGGTGTGGGGTATTTCAGAGAGTGTTACAGTGAGGGTGTGGGGTATGTCAGAGAGTGTTACAGTGAGGGGTGAGGGGTATGTCAGAGAGTGTTTCAGTGAGGGGCGTGGGATATATCAGAGCATGTTTCAGTGAGGGGTGTGGGGTTTATCAGAGAGTGTTACAGTGAGGGGTGTGGGCTATATCAGAGAGTGTTACAGTGAGGGGTGTGGGGTATATCAGAGAGTGTCACAGTGAGGGGTGTGGGGTATATCTGACAGTTTCACAGTGAGAGGTGTGGGGTATATCAGAGAGTGTCACAGTGTGAGGTGTGGGGTATATCAGAGAGTGTTACAGTGAGGGGTGTGGGGTATTTCAGAGTGTGTTACAGTGAGGGGTGTGGGGTATATCAGAGAGCATCACAGTGAGAGGTGTGGGGTATATCAGAGAGTGTCACAGTGTGAGGTGTGGGGTATTTCAGAGAGTGTTACAGTGAGGGGTGTGGGGTATATCAGAGAGTGTTACAGTGAGGGGTGTGGGGTATATCAGAGAGTGTTACAGTGAGGAGTGTGGGGTATATCAGAGAGTGTTACAGTGAGGGGTGTGGGGTATTTCAGAGAGTGTTACAGTGAGGGTTGTGGGGTATATCAGATGGTTTTACACTGATGGGTGTGGGGTATATCAGAGAGTGTTACAGTGAGGGTTGTGGGGTATATCAGATGGTTTTACACTGATGGGTGTGGGGTATATCAGAGAGTGTTACAGTGAGGGTTGTGGGGTATATCAGATGGTTTTACACTGATGGGTGTGGGGTATATCAGAGAGTGTTACAGTGAGGGGTGTGGGGTATATCAGAGAGTGTTACAGTGAGGGGTGTGGGGTATATCAGAGAGTGTTACAGTGAGGAGTGTGGGGTATATCAGAGAGTGTTACAGTGAGGGGTGTGGGGTATTTCAGAGAGTGTTACAGTGAGGGTTGTGGGGTATATCAGATGGTTTTACACTGATGGGTGTGGGGTATATTAGAGAGTGTCACAGTGAGGGGTGTGGGGTGTATCAGAGAGTGTCACAGTGAGGGGTATGGGGTTTATCAGAGAGTGTTACAGTGAGGGGTGTGGGGTATATCAGAGAGTGTTACAGTGAGGGGTGTGGCATATATCAGAGTGTTACAGTGAGGGGTGTGGGGTATATCAGAGAGTGTTACAGTGAGGGGTGTGGGGTATATCAGAGAGTGTCACAGTGAGGGTTGTGGGGAATATCAGAGAGTGTTACAGTGAGGGGTGTGGGGTATCTCAAAGAGTGTCACAGTGAGGGGTGTGGGCTATATCAGAGAGTGTTACAGTGAGGGGTGTGGGGTCTATCAGAGAGTGTTACAGTGAGGGGTGTGGGGTATATCAGAGAGTGTCACAGTGAGGGGTGTGGGGTATATCTGACAGTTTCACAGTGAGAGGTGTGGGGTATATCAGAGAGTGTCACAGTGAGAGGTGTGGGGTATATCAGAGAGTGTTACAGTGAGGGGTGTGGGGTATATCAGAGAGTGTCACAGTGAGAGGTGTGGGGTATATCAGAGAGTGTCACAGTGTGAGGTGTGGGCTATTTCAGAGAGTGTTACAGTGAGGAGTGTGGGGTATATCAGAGAGTATTACAGTGAGGGGTGTGGGGTATATCAGAGAGTATTACAGTGAGGAGTGTGGGGTATATCAGAGAGTGTTACAGTGAGGGGTGTGGGGTATTTCAGAGAGTGTTACAGTGAGGGTGTGGGGTATGTCAGAGAGTGTTACAGTGAGGGGTGAGGGGTATGTCAGAGAGTGTTTCAGTGAGGGGTGTGGGATATATCAGAGCATGTTTCAGTGAGGGGTGTGGGGTTTATCAGAGAGTGTTATAATGAGGGGTGTGGGCTATATCAGAGAGTGTTACAGTGAGGGGTGTGGGGTATATCAGAGAGTGTCACAGTGAGAGGTGTGGGGTATATCAGAGAGTGTCACAGTGTGAGGTGTGGGGTATATCAGAGAGTGTTACAGTGAGGGGTGTGGGGTATATCAGAGAGTGTCACAGTGAGGGGTGTGGGGTATATCTGACAGTTTCACAGTGAGAGGTGTGGGGTATATCAGAGAGTGTCACAGTGAGAGGTGTGGGGTATATCAGAGAGTGTTACAGTGAGGGGTGTGGGGTATATCAGAGAGTGTCACAGTGAGAGGTGTGGGGTATATCAGAGAGTGTCACAGTGTGAGGTGTGGGCTATTTCAGAGAGTGTTACAGTGAGGGGTGTGGGGTATATCAGAGAGTATTACAGTGAGGGGTGTGGGGTATATCAGAGAGTGTTACAGTGAGGAGTGTGGGGTATATCAGAGAGTGTTACAGTGAGGGGTGTGGGGTATTTCAGAGAGTGTTACAGTGAGGGTGTGGGGTATGTCAGAGAGTGTTACAGTGAGGGGTGAGGGGTATGTCAGAGAGTGTTTCAGTGAGGGGCGTGGGATATATCAGAGCATGTTTCAGTGAGGGGTGTGGGGTTTATCAGAGAGTGTTATAATGAGGGGTGTGGGCTATATCAGAGAGTGTTACAGTGAGGGGTGTGGGGTATATCAGAGAGTGTCACAGTGAGGGGTGTGGGGTATATCTGACAGTTTCACAGTGAGAGGTGTGGGGTATATCAGAGAGTGTCACAGTGTGAGTTGTGGGGTATATCAGAGAGTGTTACAGTGAGGGGTGTGGGGTATTTCAGAGTGTGTTACAGTGAGGGGTGTGGGGTATATCAGAGAGCATCACAGTGAGAGGTGTGGGGTATATCAGAGAGTGTCACAGTGTGAGGTGTGGGGTATTTCAGAGAGTGTTACAGTGAGGGGTGTGGGGTATATCAGAGAGTGTTACAGTGAGGGGTGTGGGGTATATCAGAGAGTGTTACAGTGAGGAGTGTGGGGTATATCAGAGAGTGTTACAGTGAGGGGTGTGGGGTATTTCAGAGAGTGTTACAGTGAGGGTTGTGGGGTATATCAGATGGTTTTACACTGATGGGTGTGGGGTATATCAGAGAGTGTTACAGTGAGGGTTGTGGGGTATATCAGATGGTTTTACACTGATGGGTGTGGGGTATATTAGAGAGTGTTACAGTGAGGGGTGTGGGGTATATCAGAGAGAGTTACAGTGAGGGGCATGAGGTCTATCAGAGAGTGTCACAGTGAGGGGTGTGGGGTGTATCAGAGAGTGTCACAGTGAGGGGTGTGGGGTTTATCAGAGAGTGTTACAGTGAGGGGTGTGGGGTATATCAGAGAGTGTTACAGTGAGGGGTGTGGGGTATATCAGAGAGTGTTACAGTGAGGGGTGTGGCATATATCAGAGTGTTACAGTGAGGGGTGTGGGGTATATCAGAGAGTGTTACAGTGAGGGGTGTGGGGTATATCAGAGAGTGTCACAATGAGGGTTGTGGGGAATATCAGAGAGTGTTACAGTGAGGGGTGTGGGGTATCTCAAAGAGTGTCACAGTGAGGGGTGTGGGCTATATCAGAGAGTGTTACAGTGAGGGGTGTGGGGTCTATCAGAGAGTGTTACAGTGAGGGGTGTGGGGTATATCAGAGAGTGTCACAGTGAGGGGTGTGGGGTATATCTGACAGTTTCACAGTGAGAGGTGTGGGGTATATCAGAGAGTGTCACAGTGAGAGGTGTGGGGTATATCAGAGAGTGTTACAGTGAGGGGTGTGGGGTATATCAGAGAGTGTCACAGTGAGAGGTGTGGGGTATATCAGAGAGTGTCACAGTGTGAGGTGTGGGCTATTTCAGAGAGTGTTACAGTGAGGAGTGTGGGGTATATCAGAGAATATTACAGTGAGGGGTGTGGGGTATATCAGAGAGTATTACAGTGAGGAGTGTGGGGTATATCAGAGAGTGTTACAGTGAGGGGTGTGGGCTATATCAGAGAGTGTTACAGTGAGGGTTGTGGGGTATATCAGAGAGTGTCACAGTGAGGGGTGTGGGGTATATCAGAGAGTGTTACAGTGAGGGGTGTGGGGTATATCAGAGAGTGTTACAGTGAGGGGTGTGGGGTGTATCAGAGAGTGTCACAGTGAGGGGTATGGGGTTTATCAGAGAGTGTTACAGTGAGGGGTGTGGGGTATATCAGAGAGTGTTACAGTGAGGGGTGTGGGGTATATCAGAGAGTGTTACAGTGAGGGGTGTGGCATATATCAGAGGGTTACAGTGAGGGGTGTGGGGTATATCAGAGAGTGTTACAGTGAGGGGTGTGGGGTATATCAGAGAGTGTCACAATGAGGGTTGTGGGGAATATCAGAGAGTTTTACAGTGAGGGGTGTGGGGTATATCAGAGAGTGTCACAGTGAGGGGTGTGGGGTATATCTGACAGTTTCACAGTGAGAGGTGTGGGGTATATCAGAGAGTGTCACAGTGAGAGGTGTGGGGTATATCAGAGAGTGTTACAGTGAGGGGTGTGGGGTATATCAGAGAGTGTCACAGTGAGAGGTGTGGGGTATATCAGAGAGTGTCACAGTGTGAGGTGTGGGCTATTTCAGAGAGTGTTACAGTGAGGGGTGTGGGGTATATCAGAGAGTATTACAGTGAGGGGTGTGGGGTATATCAGAGAGTGTTACAGTGAGGAGTGTGGGGTATATCAGAGAGTGTTACAGTGAGGGGTGTGGGGTATTTCAGAGAGTGTTACAGTGAGGGTGTGGGGTATGTCAGAGAGTGTTACAGTGAGGGGTGAGGGGTATGTCAGAGAGTGTTTCAGTGAGGGGCGTGGGATATATCAGAGCATGTTTCAGTGAGGGGTGTGGGGTTTATCAGAGAGTGTTATAATGAGGGGTGTGGGCTATATCAGAGAGTGTTACAGTGAGGGGTGTGGGGTATATCAGAGAGTGTCACAGTGAGGGGTGTGGGGTATATCTGACAGTTTCACAGTGAGAGGTGTGGGGTATATCAGAGAGTGTCACAGTGTGAGGTGTGGGGTATATCAGAGAGTGTTACAGTGAGGGGTGTGGGGTATTTCAGAGTGTGTTACAGTGAGGGGTGTGGGGTATATCAGAGAGCATCACAGTGAGAGGTGTGGGGTATATCAGAGAGTGTCACAGTGTGAGGTGTGGGGTATTTCAGAGAGTGTTACAGTGAGGGGTGTGGGGTATATCAGAGAGTGTTACAGTGAGGGGTGTGGGGTATATCAGAGAGTGTTACAGTGAGGAGTGTGGGGTATATCAGAGAGTGTTACAGTGAGGGGTGTGGGGTATTTCAGAGAGTGTTACAGTGAGGGTTGTGGGGTATATCAGATGGTTTTACACTGATGGGTGTGGGGTATATCAGAGAGTGTTACAGTGAGGGTTGTGGGGTATATCAGATGGTTTTACACTGATGGGTGTGGGGTATATCAGAGAGTGTTACAGTGAGGGTTGTGGGGTATATCAGATGGTTTTACACTGATGGGTGTGGGGTATATTAGAGAGTGTTACAGTGAGGGGTGTGGGGTATATCAGAGAGTGTTACAGTGAGGGGTGTGGGGTATATCAGAGAGTGTTACAGTGAGGAGTGTGGGGTATATCAGAGAGTGTTACAGTGAGGGGTGTGGGGTATTTCAGAGAGTGTTACAGTGAGGGTTGTGGGGTATATCAGATGGTTTTACACTGATGGGTGTGGGGTATATTAGAGAGTGTCACAGTGAGGGGTGTGGGGTGTATCAGAGAGTGTCACAGTGAGGGGTATGGGGTTTATCAGAGAGTGTTACAGTGAGGGGTGTGGGGTATATCAGAGAGTGTTACAGTGAGGGGTGTGGGGTATATCAGAGAGTGTTACAGTGAGGGGTGTGGCATATATCAGAGTGTTACAGTGAGGGGTGTGGGGTATATCAGAGAGTGTTACAGTGAGGGGTGTGGGGTATATCAGAGAGTGTCACAATGAGGGTTGTGGGGAATATCAGAGAGTGTTACAGTGAGGGGTGTGGGGTATCTCAAAGAGTGTCACAGTGAGGGGTGTGGGCTATATCAGAGAGTGTTACAGTGAGGGGTGTGGGGTCTATCAGAGAGTGTTACAGTGAGGGGTGTGGGGTATATCAGAGAGTGTCACAGTGAGGGGTGTGGGGTATATCTGACAGTTTCACAGTGAGAGGTGTGGGGTATATCAGAGAGTGTCACAGTGAGAGGTGTGGGGTATATCAGAGAGTGTTACAGTGAGGGGTGTGGGGTATATCAGAGAGTGTCACAGTGAGAGGTGTGGGGTATATCAGAGAGTGTCACAGTGTGAGGTGTGGGCTATTTCAGAGAGTGTTACAGTGAGGAGTGTGGGGTATATCAGAGAGTATTACAGTGAGGGGTGTGGGGTATATCAGAGAGTATTACAGTGAGGAGTGTGGGGTATATCAGAGAGTGTTACAGTGAGGGGTGTGGGGTATTTCAGAGAGTGTTACAGTGAGGGTGTGGGGTATGTCAGAGAGTGTTACAGTGAGGGGTGAGGGGTATGTCAGAGAGTGTTTCAGTGAGGGGTGTGGGATATATCAGAGCATGTTTCAGTGAGGGGTGTGGGGTTTATCAGAGAGTGTTATAATGAGGGGTGTGGGCTATATCAGAGAGTGTTACAGTGAGGGGTGTGGGGTATATCAGAGAGTGTCACAGTGAGAGGTGTGGGGTATATCAGAGAGTGTCACAGTGTGAGGTGTGGGGTATATCAGAGAGTGTTACAGTGAGGGGTGTGGGGTATTTCAGAGTGTGTTACAGTGAGGGGTGTGGGGTATATCAGAGAGCGTCACAGTGAGAGGTGTGGGGTATATCAGAGAGTGTCACAGTGTGAGGTGTGGGGTATTCCAGAGAGTGTTACAGTGAGGGGTGTGGGGTATATCAGAGAGTGTTACAGTGAGGGGTGTGGGGTATTTCAGAGAGTGTTACAGTGAGGGTTGTGGGGTATATCAGATGGTTTTACACTGATGGGTGTGGGGTATATCAGAGAGTGTTACAGTGAGGGTTGTGGGGTATATCAGATGGTTTTACACTGATGGGTGTGGGGTATATTAGATAGTGTTACAGTGAGGGGCATGAGGTCTATCAGAGAGTGTCACAGTGAGGGGTGTGGGCTATATGAGAGAGCGTTACAGTGAGGGGCGTGGGGTATATCAGAGCATGTTTCAGAGAGGGGTGTGGGGTATATCAGAGAGTGTTATAGTTAGGGGTGTGTGGTATATCAGAGAGTGTTACAGTGAGGGGTGTGTGGTATATCAGAGAGTGTTACAGTGAGGGGTGTGGGGTATATCAGAGAGTGTTACAGTGAGGGGTGTGGGGTATATCAGAGAGTGTTACAGTGAGGGGCATGAGGTATATCAGAGAGTGTCACAGTGAGGGGTGTGGGGTATATCAGAGAGTGTTACAGTGAGGGGTGTGGGGTATAGCAGAGAGTGTTACAGTGAGGGGCATGAGGTATATCAGAGAGTGTCACAGTGAGGGGTGTGGGTTATATCAGAGAGTGTTACAGTGAGGGGTGTGGGGTATATCAGAGAGTGTTACAGTGAGGGGTGTGGGGTATAGCAGAGAATGTTACAGTAAGGGGTGTGGGGTTTATCAGAGAGTGTTACAGTGAGGGGGATGAGGTATATCAGAGAGTGTCACAGTGAGGGTTGTGGGTTATTTCAGAGAGTGTTACAGTGAGGGGTGTGGGCTATATCAGAGAGTGTTACAGTGAGGGGCATGAGGTATATCAGAGAGTGTCACAGTGAGGGGTGTGGGGTATATCAGAGAGTGTTACAGTGAGGGGTGTGGGGTATATCAGAGAGTGTCACAGTGAGGGGTGTGGGGTATATCAGAGAGTGTTACAGTGAGGGGTGTGGGGTATATCAGAGAGTGTTACAGTGAGGGGTGTGGCATATATCAGAGAGTGTTACAGTGAGGGGTGTGGGGTATATCAGAGAGTGTCACAGTGAGGGGTGTGGGGTATATCAGATTGTGTTACAGTGAGGGGTGTGGGGTTTATCAGATTGTGTTACAGTGAGGGATGTCGGGTATATCAGAGAGTGTCACAGTGAGGGGTGTGGGCAATATCAGAGAGTGTTACAGTGAGGGGTGTGGGGTCTATCAGAAAGCGTTACAGTGAGGGGCGTGGGATATATCAGAGAGTGTCACAATGAAAGGTGTGGGGTTTATCAGAGAGTGTTATAATGAGGGGTGTGGGCTATATCAGAGAGTGTTACAGTGAGGGTTGTGGGGTATATCAGAGAGTGTCACAGTGAGGGGTGTGGGGTATATCAGAGAGAGTTACTGTGAGGGATGTGGGGTATATCAGAGAGTGTTACAGTGAGGGTTGTGGGGTATATCAGAGAGTGTCACAGTGAGGGGTGTGGGGTATATCAGAGAGAGTTACAGTGAGGGGTGTGGGGTATATCAGAAAGGGTTACAGTGAGGGGTATGGGGTATATCAGAGAGTGTTACAGTGAGGGGTGTGGGGTATATCAGAAAGGGTTACAGTGAGGGGTATGGGGTATATCAGAGAGTGTTACAGTGAGGGGCATGAGGTATATCAGAGAGTGTCACAGTGAGGGGTGTGGGGTATATCAGAGAGAGTTACAGTGAGGGGTGTGGGGTATATCAGAAAGGGTTACAGTGAGGGGTATGGGGTATATCAGAGAGTGTTACAGTGAGGGGTGTGGGGTATATCGGAGAGAGTTACAGTGAAGGGTGTGGGGTATATCAGAAAGGGTTACAGTGAGGGGTATGGGGTATATCAGAGAGTGTTACAGTGAGGGGCATGAGGTATATCAGAGAGTGTCACAGTGAGGGGTGTGGGTTATATCAGAGAGTGTTACAGTGAGGGGTGTGGGCTATATCAGAGAGTGTCACAGTGAGGGGTATGGGGTTTATCAGAGAGTGTTACAGTGAGAGGTGTGGGGTATATCAGAGAGTGTTACAGTGAGGGGTGTGGGGTATATCAGAGAGTGTTACAGTGAGGGGTGTGGCATATATCAGAGTGTTACAGTGAGGTGTGTGGGGTATATCAGAGAGTGTTACAGTGAGGGGTGTGGGGTATATCAGAGAGTGTCACAATGAGGGTTGTGGGGAATATCAGAGAGTGTTACAGTGAGGGGTGTGGGGTATATCAAAGAGTGTCACAGTGAGGGGTGTGGGCTATATCAGAGAGTGTTACAGTGAGGGGTGTGGGGTCTATCAGAGAGTGTTACAGTGAGGGGTGTGGGGTATATCAGAGAGTGTCACAGTGAGGGGTGTGGGGTATATCTGACAGTTTCACAGTGAGAGGTGTGGGGTATATCAGAGAGTGTCACAGTGAGAGGTGTGGGGTATATCAGAGAGTGTTACAGTGAGGGGTGTGGGGTATTTCAGAGAGTGTTACAGTGAGGGGTGTGGGGTATATCAGAGAGTGTCACAGTGAGAGGTGTGGGGTATATCAGAGAGTGTCACAGTGTGAGGTGTGGGCTATTTCAGAGAGTGTTACAGTGAGGGGTGTGGGGTATATCAGAGAGTGTTACAGTGAGGGGTGTGGGGTATATCAGAGAGTGTTACAGTGAGGGGTGAGGGGTATGTCAGAGAGTGTTTCAGTGAGGGGCGTGGGATATATCAGAGCATGTTTCAGTGAGGGGTGTGGGGTTTATCAGAGAGTATTATAATGAGGGGTGTGGGCTATATCAGAGAGTGTTACAGTGAGGGGTGTGGGGTATATCAGAGAGTGTCACAGTGAGGGGTGTGGGGTATATCTGACAGTTTCACAGTGAGAGGTGTGGGGTATATCAGAGAGTGTCACAGTGAGAGGTGTGGGGTATATCAGAGAGTGTTACAGTGAGGGGTGTGGGGTATATCAGAGAGTGTTACAGTGAGGGGTGTGGGGTACATCAGAGAGCGTCACAGTGAGAGGTGTGGGGTATATCAGAGAGTGTCACAGTGTGAGGTGTGGGGTATTTCAGAGAGTGTTACAGTGAGGGGTGTGGGGTATATCAGAGAGTGTTACAGTGAGGGGTGTGGGGTATTTCAGAGAGTGTTACAGTGAGGGTTGTGGAGTATATCAGATGGTTTTACACTGATGGGTGTGGGGTATATCAGAGAGTGTTACAGTGAGGGTTGTGGGGTATATCAGATGGTTTTACACTGATGGGTGTGGGGTATATTAGAGAGTGTTACAGTGAGGGTTGTGGGGTATATCAGAGAGAGTTACAGTGAGGGGCATGAGGTCTATCAGAGAGTGTCACAGTGAGGGGTGTGGGCTATATGAGAGAGCGTTACAGTGAGGGGCGTGGGGTATATCAGACCATGTTTCAGTGAGGGGTGTGGGGTATATCAGAGAGTGTTACAGTGAGGGGTGTGGGGTATATCAGAGAGTGTCACAATGAGGGGTGTGGGGTATATCAGAGAGTGTTACAGTGAGGGGTGTGGGGTCTATGAGAGATTGTTACAGTGAGGGGTGTGGGGTATATCAGAGAGTGTTACAGTGAGGGGCGTGGGGTATATAAAAGATTGTTACAGGAAGGAGTGTGGAGTATATCAAAGAATGTTACAGTGAGGGGTGTGGGGTATATCAGATGGTTTTACAGTGAGGGATGTGGTCTATATCAGAGAGCGTTTCAGTGAGGGGCGTTGGGTGTATCAGAGAGGGTTACAGAAAGGGGTGTGGGGAATATCAGAGAGTGTCACAGTGAAGGGTGTGGGGTATATCAGAGAGTGTTACAGTGACAGGTGTGGGTTATATCAGAGAGTGTTACAGTGAGGGGTGTGGGGTATATCAGAGAGTGTTACAGTGAGGGGTGTGGGGTATATCAGAGAGTGTCACAGTGAGGGGTGTGGGGTATATCAGAGAGCGTTACAGTGAGGGGCGTGGGATATATCAGAGAGCGTTACAGTGAGGGGTGTGGGGTATATCAGAGAGTGTTACAGTGAGGGGTGTGGGTTATATCAGAGAGTGTTACAGTGAGGGGCGTGGGGTATATCAGAGAGCGTTACAGTGAGGGCGTGGGGTATATCAGAGTCTCTCACAGTGAGGGTTGTGGGGTATATCAGAGAGTGTCACAGTGAGGGGTGTGGGGTATATCAGAGCGTGTTCTTGTGCGCGGTGTGGGGTATATCAGTGTTTGTCACAGTGAGGGGTGTGGGGTATATCAGAGCGTGTTATAGTGCGCGGTGTTGGGTATATCAGTGTTTGTCACAGTGAGGGGTGTGGGGTATATCAGAGCGTGTTACAGTGAGTGTTGTGGGTTATATCAGAGAGTGTTACAGTGAGGGGTGTGGGGTATATCAGAGAGTGTTACAGTGAGGGGTGTCGGGTTTATCAGAGAGGGTTACAGTGAGAGGTGTGGGGTATATCAGAGAGTGTTACAGTGAGGGTTGTGCGGTATATCAGAGTGTGTTACAGTGAGGTGTGTGGGGTATATCAGAGAGTGTTACAGTGAGGGGTGTGGGCTATATCAGAGAGGGTTACAGTGAGGCGTGTGGGGTATATCAGAGAGTGTCACAGTGAGGGTTGTGCGGTATATCAGAGTGTGTTACAGTGAGGTGTGTGGGGTATATCAGAGAGTGTTACAGTGAGGGGTGTGGGCTATATCAGAGAGGGTTACAGTGAGGGGTGTGGGGTATATCAGAGAGGGTTACAGTGAGGGGTGTGGGGTATATTTGTGTGTTATTGAGAAGGTTTTCGAACATTAGAACGTGTTGCAGTGAGGGGGCTGAGTATGCGGTGTATCTCAGCAACACTGTGCGGCATTTGTGTGATCTCTGTGAGAGTGCAGGGATGTTGAAAGGAAGGGTCAGTGGCTGGTCTGTTCGTGGGGCCGTTCATTGAAGAAGATTGTGTTACACCGAGATGGACAGCTGGTTGGGACCAGTCTGTCTCAACAATGCAGCTCCTCCTGGGCTCAAACCACCGAGAAATGCAGGCTGTTCTATTAATACCCAGGGCATTAGACAACAGAGAGAGTACAGCATGTGGGGCTCGATGGCAGACAGTTCTGTGAAGGCTAAACTGATGGCAATTATGATAATCAGTTGAAGAGAGTCAACATTAATTCTGTCCGCATCAGGATGTGACACTGATGGATTTAGACAGACTCTGTGGATAGAGTCTTATCGCTGATTCTGTTACAGAGGGACGTTTAAACAGCCAGACATGATGTTTAACCATCACCCTTCACTCAAATATTAGAATTTGTGCTCCAACCCATCACCTTCTCCCTACATGTCTACATGAGTTTAGCTGTTTCTTTATTCCACTCCCACCCACCCCTCACCTACTTGCGTTGAGTTGATAGTGCTAGGTCAGACTCCTCCTTGCTACTAGGTGGGGCAGGAGTCTCTGTGCTTGGATGTGTGTGTGTTAGCTGACTGGATCTGATGGGTATACCCTAAAGGGCCAAAGGGACACACCATAAGCCAATTTAAAAATCTCCCCCCATTACCAGGTTAGAGTCCAACAGGTTTTATTTGGAAGCACTAGCTCTCGGAGCGCTGCTCCTTCACCAGGTGGTTGTGGAGTACACAATTGTTAGTCACAGAATTTATAGCAAGAGTTTACAGTGTGATGTAACTGAAATTATACATTGAAAAATACCTTGATTGTTTGTTAAGTCTCTCATCTGTTCGAATGACCATGTAAGTGTCACTTCTTTCATATGTAAATGGAAAAACATTTTTAAAAAGTTACATTCTCAGGTGAACTTTAACAATTGGTGTCAGCCCAGATAATGTGTTGAAGGTGTTAGCCCCCCTGTGTGCTGCTGTCTGTGCCATCATGTTTAGACTGATTCTAATCTAAAAAACGTGTTAACAGAGTCTTACGTGGTTCCATGCAGTTACACACACACGCACACATATACGTTTGTGGGGTGAATGTGTACTTGCAGAGTGACATTGTACTTTGCTCAAAAACTGCATGAACCCATGTGAGACACTGCTAACTCATTTTTTAGATTAGAATCAGTCTAAACATTATGGCACAGACAACAGCAGACAGGGGGGCTAACACCTTTAACACATTATCTGTGCTGACATCAATTGTTAAAGTTAATCTGAGAATGTAACTTTTTAAAAAAGGTTTTGTGATTTACAATTGACACTAACATGATTAAAAGGAAGACGGTCAGATTTTCTCTTATTGGAAATGGGCATTGCCTGTCACTTGTGTGGCAATTATGTTAAACGTTTCAGTCAACGTGATGAATTCCTCGCGTCAACTGACCAAAATTCACGGTTGGCGATTTTTGACTTGTCTGCCTGGTTTCTGTCTGACCTTTGACCCCAGGGGTCGGCGCCTCGGAGACTGAGAAGAGACTTCTCAACAAGTTGTTTGAGTCCTATAATCTCAATGTGCGACCAGCGCAGACAGCGGACGAGAGCGTGACAGTGAGAGTGGGGATGACCCTCTCACAGCTGATCAGCCTGGTAAGTCAGGATTTGGGTAAGTGATACAGTCAGAGAGACGTACAGCACGAAAACAGACCCTTCGGTCCAACCCGTCCATGCTGACCAGATATCCCAACCCAATCTCGTCCCACCTGCCAGCACCCGGCCCATATCCCTCCAAACCCTTCCTATTCATATACCCATCCAGATGCCTCTTAAATGTTGTAATTGTACCAGCCTCCACCACATCCTCTGGCAGCTCATTCCATACACGTACCACTCTCTGCGTGAAAACTTTGCCCCTTAGGTCTCTTTTATATCTTTCCCCTCTCACCCTAAACCTATGCCCTCTAGTTCTGGATTCCCAACCCCAGGGAAAAGACTTTGTCTATTTACCCTATCCATGCCCGTCATAATTTTATAAACCTCTATAAGGTCACCTCTCAGCCTCCGACGCTCCAGGGAAAACAGCCCCAGCCTGTTCAGCCGCTCCCTGTAGCTCAAACCCTCCAACCCTGGCAACACCCTTGTTAATCTTTTCTGAACCTTTTGAAATTTCACAACATTTTTCCGATAGGAAGGAGACCAGAATTGCACACAATATTCCAACAGTGGCCTAACCAATGTCCTGTACAGCCGCAACATGACCTCCCAACTCCTGTACTCAATACTCTGACCAATAAAGGAAAGCATACCAAACACCTTCTTCACTATCCTATCTACCTGCGACTCCACTTTCAAGGAGCTATGAACCTGCACTCCAAGGTCTCTTTGTTCAGTAACACTCCCTAGGACCTTACCATTAAGTGTATAAGTCCTGCTAAGATTTGCTTTCCCAAAATGCAGCACCTCGCAATTATCTGAATTAAACTGCATCTGCCACTTCTCAGCCCATTGGCCCATCTGGTCCAGATCCTGTTGTAATCTGAGGTAACCCTCTTCGCTGTCCACTACACCTCCAATTTTGGTGTCATCTGCAAACTTACTGACTGTATCTCTTATGCTCGCATCCAAATCATTTATGTAAATGACAAAAAGTAGAGTGCCCAGCACCGATCCTTGTGACACACCACTGGTCACAGGCCTCCAGTCTGAAAAACAACCCTCCACCACCACCCTCTGTCTTCTACCTTTGAGCCAGTTCTGTATCCAAATGGCTAGTTCTCCCTGTATTCCGTGAGATCTAACCTTGCTAATCAGTCTCCCATGGGGAACCTTGTCCAATGCCTTACTGAAGTCCAGATAGATCACATCTACTGCTCTGCCCTCATCAATCTTCTTTGTTACTTCCTCAAAAAACTCAGTGTCCAAATCATTCAATGGAAGGAGGCCATTCTGGTATGTCTCGCTTTCAACTAGCGCTGACCCAAGACTATTCTCAATTGGCAAAAATGACCCAGTGCGGAACTAAGGCACTGATCTCAAAGGCTAAAATTCAAGGAAGCCTTATCACGGTTCTGTTGACTTCTTGTGTCTGTGAGTTTGCAATGCTAACAGTTATTGAAACAATCAGCTCTTCCAATCAGATTTCACTTCACGTGAAAATCAGCGAGAAATCCCGAAATTTGACGCTGTCAAGCTCTTGCAATCTCTAGGGTCAGTGAGATGTTTGCAGTTAGTTCTGCCTATTTTTTAGAAGAGTTGGAGACTGACCTTCATGGCCAGGAAGATCTTTCTTCAACTGAGTCATCCAAATGTGCTGGAAAACACAGCATCATGGATGTAGGTTTGCTCGCTGAGCTGGAAGGTTTGTTTTCAGACGTTTCGTCACCATAGTAGGCAACAGTGAGCCTCTGGATGGAGCACTGGTGGTGTGGCCCGTTTTCTATTTATATGTTTGAGTTTCCTTGGGCTGGTGATGTCATTTCCTGTAATGACACCATTTCCTATGGTGATTACATTTCCTGTTCTTTTTCTCAAGGGATGGCAAATGGGATCCAAGTCAATGTGTTTGTTGATAGAGTTCCGGTTGGAATGCTGTGATTCTCGGAATTCTCATGCGTGTCTCTGTTTGGCTTGTCCTAGGATGGTTGTCCCAATCGAAGTGGTGTCCTTCCTTATCTGTATGTAAGGATATTAGTGAGAGAAGGTCATGTCGTTTTGTGGCTAGTTGATGTGTCCTGGTGGCTAGTTTTCTGCCTGTTTGTCCAATGTCGTGTTTATTACAGTCCTCGCATGGTATTTTGTAGATGGCGTTAGTTGACAGAAGCTGACTAAAGATGTTACCTAGTAGTGTGACGAAATGTCTGAAAATGAACCTTCCAGCTCCGCGAGCAAACCTACATCCAGTACCTCAACCTGAGCTACAATTCTTCTTAAAACTCGTTAACACACCAACAGTCCAGAGGCTGTTGCTAGGCTGCATACAACATCGGGCCCCTTCGACCTGAATGTCTAGGAATTGAAGTAATCAAACTCATCTTTTATCTTCCCTAAAGACTTGGTTGTTTTAAAAAAAAGATTTGCATTCTTTTCAAAAACTCAGGTAACTTTTGTCACTGAACCACAGCAAACGTCAGAAGTTACTTCAGAACTGAACACAACTCTCAGGAGTCACATGGGAAAAGCACTTTTAAATCCAGAATGTCCGCACAGTCCCACATTCCAGTTCCGCAGTCCTCAAGTATAAGTATATATTCTGAACACTGTTGACGCTTTCAAATTGATTTTATGATGATAACCACCTCGATTGTTATGGACGAAGCCAGACCAGTCTTAAGCAGGCAGCGCAGACCGTAACTTTGCAATCTGTTTCAATAAGTATACAGTGAAAATTACCCAGAGTAAGTTGGCGAGGTTGACTACCAGGTTTTGAGTCATACAAACATTTATTCACTAAACTACGGAATGAAACACAAAGAACAGAATAAATAACCCCTAGAGAACTCAGACTGTCCAAACTCGACTTAATAATGCTATTATGAAAATATACAACAAGCAAACCCCCTTAAACACAGAGTAAAATTGATACAGAGGTTTGCAGGTTGAAGTTAGAAGGGCAGAAGGAGAGAGAGTTCAGCAGCCTGTTTTTCACACACAGCTCCTGCTGCTCTGACTCTAACAAGCCTTCAGCTTTCAGGCCTGACCACTTCCCTTTCATTATACAGGTCACTTCTAAAACATGAGCACTTTGGCCTAAAGTCTCATCTGTTTATGTATAAACAAACAGGCCTCTCAGTAAAGCCTTTCGTCTGTGTTGGGGAAGAGAGGCCTGCAGATCAGAGTCAAGATTAGAGTGTGGCGCTGGAAAAGCACAGCAGGTCAGGCAGCATCTGAGGAGCAGGAAAATCGACGTTTCGGGGCAAAATTCCTGATAAAGGGCTTTTGCCTGAAACATCGATTCTCCTGCCCCTTCGGATGCTGCCTGACCTGCTGTGCTTTTCCAGCACCGCTCTCATCCTTTCGCCTCTGCATCAACCCAGCTGTTTTGGAGCCCGGACTGTTTTGCAACCCCTCTGAAAAATACCAAGGACACAGTACCCTTGAGGATAAGAACAGCCTTTAGGGAAAAAAGGACCAGCTTTGTGACACGAGCCAAGGTTTACCATTGTATTTTGGGTAATTCGTCTCCATGAATGAATCCTTTTAGCCCCAGGCTCATTCTGCTGAATCCACCGCACTCCTAACAAGGTCCTGACCTCCGTCCTGAGGTGTGGCGTTCAGAGCAGGACACAGTCCCTCCAGCTGGCATCCAGGCAGAGGTAAATGCAACCTTGTATATTCCTGCCTCCTGTTCCATTTTCAAGCGGTCAGGATCTCGGAGAGCTGCCTGACACTGCAGCGGTGGTCAATACAATTCAGACTTTCAAAAGAGAAAAACGAGGATTTTCTGAAGTAAGGGTGACAGGGAGGAGTGTGGTGGCAGCGGAACCATCCCCACTGCCTTCAATGTTCCTGGGTCCAATTGTTAGCCGATTTACTTCAGAGCTCCACACTGCTGGTATCATCGAGTCATGGAATCCCTACAGTGGGGGTCCAGGCACTTCAGCCCAACAAGTCCACACCAACCCCACCCCCCCCCCCCCTGCAGAGTATCCCACCCAAACCCACTCCCCATTTCTCTGCATTTACCCCTGACTAATGGACCTAGCCTGCACATCCCTGGGCACTATGGGTAATTTAGCATGGCCAATCCACCCTAATCTGCACATCCCTGGGCACTATGGGTAATTGAGCACGGCCAATCCACCCTAACCTGCACATCCCTGGGAATTATGGGTAATTTAGCATGGCCAATCCACCCTAACCTGCACATCCCTGGGAATTATGGGTAATTTAGCATGGCCAATCCACCCTAACCTGCACATCCCTGGGAATTATGGGTAATTTAGCATGGCCAATCCATTCTAACCTACACATCCCTGGACACTATGTGGCAATTGAGCACGGCCAATCTACCCTAACCTAAATATCCCTGTGTACGATGAGTAATTTAGCATGGCCAATCCACCCTAACGTACATATCCTTGAGCACTATGGGGCAATTTAGCACGGCCAATCCACCCTAACCTGCACATCCCTGGACACTATGGGTAATTTAGCATGGCCAATCCACCCTAACCTACACATCCCTGGGCACTATGGGTAATTTATCACGGCCAATCCACCCTAACCTGCATATCCCTGGACACTATGCGACAATTTAGCATGGCCAATCCACCCTAACCTGCATATCCCTGGACACGATGGGACAATTTAGAATGGCCAATCCACCCTAATCTGCACATCCCTGGGAACTATGGGTAATTTAGCATGGCCAATCCACCCTAATCTGCACATCCCTAGGCACTATGGGTAATTTAGCATGGCCAATCCACCCTAACCTGCACATCCCTGGGCACTATGGGTAATTTAGCACGGCCAATCCACCCTAACCTGCACATCCCTGGGCACTATGGGTAATTTAGCATGGCCAATCCACCCTAACCTGCACATCCCTAGGCACTATGGGTAATTTAGCATGGCCAATCCACCCTAACCTGCACATCCCTGGGCACTATGGGTAATTTAGCATGGCCAATCCACCCTAACCTGCACATCCCTAGGCACTATGGGTAATTTAGCATGGCCAATCCACCCTAACCTGCACATCCCTGGGCACTATGGGTAATTTAGCACGGCCAATCCACCCTAACCTGCACATCCCTGGGCACTATGGGTAATTTAGCATGGCCAATCCACCCTAACCTGCACATCCCTAGGCACTATGGGTAATTTAGCATGGCCAATCCACCCTAACCTGCACATCCCTGGGCACTATGGGTAATTTAGCATGGCCAATCCACCCTAACCTGCACATCCCTAGGCACTATGGGTAATTTAGCATGGCCAATCCACCCTAACCTGCACATCCCTAGGCACTATGGGTAATTTAGCATGGCCAATCCACCCTAACCTACACATCCCTGGGCACTATGGGTAATTTAGCATGGCCAATCCACCCTAACCTGCACATCCCTGGGCACTATGGGCCACCAGAGTGCCTTCTCTATCTCCTTCGGTCTCGTGAAAACTCTCACTGCCGTACCTGTCCGCCTTCCCCTCCTCCCTCTTTCATCTCTGTCACGACACCAGCATCCCCCTACACCCTCCCCCCCCCCAACTCCCATTCCCCTGCTGTTTGTCACCGATGGCCAGGTGAGAGTGACAAGAGGCATTGCAAGGCGTTCGAATGTCCGTGAGTGTGGGGGCGCATGGGGAGATTATCAATGAAACTGTAGAATAGGGTGAAACTGCAACTCAATGTGTCCCCTCAGCATGGGGAGGTAGCCCGTAGATTTGTCGAAAAGTAAAGCCTCAGAGATGATCTGGTTGGAATGAGTGAAATAGGTAGGAAAAGCCATTCCTCAAATGGGCAGAGTCATTTTTCGTAGATCTACCAATTTTTAATGCAGTATTTTTAACATGTATGAGGGTGAGGCAGTGGCCTAATATGGTAAAAACAAGGACTGCAGGTCACTGGAGATCAGAGTCTAGATTAAAGTGTTGCTGGAAAAGCACAGCAGGTCAGGCAGCATCCGAGGAGCAGGAGAATCGACGTTTCGGGCAAACGCCCTTCCTCAGGAATACAGGCAGAGAGCCTGAAGGGTGGAGAGATGGTCCACTATCACTGGCTGAGTAATCCAGAACCTCAGGCCAATATTCCAGGGATGGGGAAGTTCCCTCTACTCTTTTTAATCTGACAGTAAAGCTCCCTCTACACTATCCCCCCCATCAAACAATCCTAGGACAGGGACAGCACAGAGTTAGATACAGAGTAAAGTTCCCTCTACACTGTCCCCGCATCAAATACTCCCAGGACAGGGACAGCACGGGGTTAGATACAGAGTAAGGCTCCCTCTACACTACCTTCATCAAACACTCCCAGGACAGGGACAGCACGGGGTTAGATACAGAGTAAAGCTCCCTCTACACTGTCCCCCCATCAAACACTCCCAGGACAGGGACAGTATGGGGTTAGATACAGAGTAAAGCTTCCTCTACACAGTCCCCTATCAAACACTCCCAGGGCAGGGACAGCACAGGCTTAGATACAGAGTAAAGCTCCCTCTACACTGTTCCCCATCAAACACTCCCAGGACAGGGACAGCAGGGGTTAGATACAGAGTAAAGCTCCCTCTACACTGTCCCCCCCATCAAACACTCCCAGGACAGGGACAGCACGGGGTTAGATACAGAGTAAAGCTCTCTCTACACTGTTCCCCCCCATCAAACACTCCCAGGACAGGGACAGCACGGGGTTAGATACAGAGGAAAGCTCCCTCTACACTGCGCCCCCATCAAACACTCCTAGGACAGGGACAGCGGGGAGCTAGATACAGAGAAACATTCTATCTCCTCTTTAACTGAAAGTTCTGTTTACTCTTTTCAGCTGAAGATAAAATTCTGTCAATAATTTAAGTAGAAATAAAGTTCCATCCAATCTTTTAAATTGCAAATAAAACTCCTCCATCGTGTCTTTGTAAAACATTCCCGGTGCAGGGAGTGTATCCAGAGTAAGGCTTTCTCGATACTGGACAAACGGAACCACCTGGAAAACGGGGCAGTAGGATCAAACGCTTGGGAAAATTATTGAAAGGGGCTGCATGTGAGGAGAGAGAGAGAGAGCA
>NC_083444.1:10432742-10535242 GCF_020745735.1 Hemiscyllium ocellatum | reverse complement strand
TTGTCCAGACTTCTGCTGTGTTTCCTCCTCTCTCCTGCCCGTTCACCGTATTACTCAGCAGCTTCCTGGTTTTCTCTATCTCATTACAGCAATGATGGTAATTTCGAAGTGGCACTGCTAGTTAATGTGTTGGTACAGCACACTGGCGTGGTCAGCTGGCTCCCCCCTGCCATCTACCGAAGCTCCTGTGCCATCAGGGTAAGTTACCCCTCCCTCCTTCCCACTCCCGGCCGGTTCTGTGTCCGCGCATTCGCCATCCCAGGAACACGGGATTCGAAATTCCCCTGGAATTGAGATGCGGGGCACACGGGGTCAGACAGTTCTCCGTCCAGGCCATGGGTTTGTGTATAAGGAGCATGAGAGCTAGGCCCAGTGCATTGGCCCTGCCCCCTCCCCTCTACCTCACATCCCACCCCCTCCCTCCAGTCCCCTCCCCGTCTCACCCCAGTCCCACTCGATCCCCCAGTCCCTTCACCCCACCCCCACACCCTCTACCCAGTCCCCTCACCCCCCCTCCCAGTCCCCTCACCCCCTCCACCCCCCTCCCCAGTCCCACTCTACCCCCCAGTCCCCTCACTCCCTCCAGTCCCCCTCAACCCCCCTCCCAGTCCCACTCCCCTCTTCCTCACATCATACCCCACCCCCTCCCCCTCCCAGTCCCCCTCACCCCTTCCATCCCTCCCCCAGTCCCCCTCACCCCCTCCCCCTCCCAGTCCCCCTCACCCCTTCCCACTCCCTGCCCCCCTCACCCCCCAACCCCTCCCAGTCCCCCTCAGCCCCTCCATCCCTCTCCCAGTCCCCCTCACTCCATCCCCCTCCCAGTCCCCCTCACCCCCTCCATCCCTCTCCCAGTCCTCCTCACCCCCTCCCCCTCCCTATCCCCCTCACCCCCTCCAACCTCATCCGTCCCCCTCCCACTTCCCTTCTTTTCCCACATGCCCCCCCCTCCCAGTCCGTCTGCACCTCCCCCTCCCCCTCCCCGTCAGCCCCACCCTGACCCCTATCTCCTGACGGGGATGACTCGGGGGCTGCTGCTGCTGTGGGGAGTGTTTAGGGAGAAAGGTCATCGTTCACCTCGCAGGTGTCATGGCGGGCGGGGTGGGTGGGCAAACCCTCTTCCCAGTGGGGGGTAGGGGGCGGTGGGAGACCGTTCAAAGCCTGGCCCTGGGGTGGGGGTGGGGGGAGGGGAGGGGGCGGTGGGAGACCGTTCATAGCCTGGCCCTGGGGTGGGGGCGGTGGGAGACCGTTCATAGCCTGGCCCTGGGGTGGGGGTGGGGGGAGGGGAGGGGGCGGTGGGAGACCGTTCATAGCCTGGCCCTGGGGTGGGGGTGGGGGGAGGGGAGGGGGCGGTGGGAGACCGTTCATAGCCTGGCCCTGGGGTGGGGGTGGGGGGAGGGGAGGGGGCGGTGGGAGACCGTTCATAGCCTGGCCCTGGGGTGGGGGTGGGGGGAGGGGAGGGGGCGGTGGGAGACCGTTCATAGCCTGGCCCTGGGGTGGGGGTGCCCCTTGCACCCATCCAGTCCGCAACAGTCATGGGGGTGAGGGGGGGAGCGTGAGACGCAGTGGGAGAGCACAACAGGAGTGAGAGGGCTGAATGGACCGCAGCGTGCGGACAGCTCTTGCGATGTAAAGGCAGGGCCCAAGTCTCCTGCTAGCCCACGGGGTCCTGTTCAGAGTCAGGGCTGGCCTCAGTTTGCCTGTTGCGTGTTTTCTCTCCCAAACTCCTGTTGTAGGTCAAGTACTTCCCCTTTGACTGGCAGAACTGCACCATGGTTTTCAAATCTTACACGTACGATGCCTCGGAGGTGACCCTGGAGCACTCCCTGGACAACTCGGGGAGGTACGAGATCAGAGAGGTGATCATCGACAAGAACGCCTTCACTGGTACGTCCTCACAAGGAGGGAAGGCTCACTCCTTCATTCCTGCCCTCCCCCCCCCCCTCTCCAACACCCATCTACCCCAACCCCCCCTCGCAACTATTCATGCTCGCCCCCATCCTTCCTCTCCCATTTAGCCCCCACATCCAAGCCCTGCATGCCCCTGACCCTGCTCCAGCATTCCCCCTCCTCCTCACCTCTCAAACCCCCTGAACCCCATCTGATGCCACCGCTGGGGAGAGTGCTGAGGGGGGCGTGCTCTGGGTTGCAATTGGATATCTATAACATGTTTCTTTTCCTTTGTCTCTATGTTTCTGTGTCCCTGTGTGTACATGGGTTTGTGTGGGGGTGTGTCCCTGTGTGTACGTGGGTTTGTGTGGGGGTGTGTCCCTGTGTGTATATGGGTCTGTGTGGGGGGTGTCCCTGTGTGTATATGGGTTTGTGTGGGGGTGTGTCCCTGTGTGTATATGGGTCTGTGTGGGGGGTGTCCCTGTGTGTACGTGGGTCTGTGTGGGGGGTGTCCCTGTGTGTATATGGGTTTGTGTGGGGTGTGTCCCTGTGTGTACATGGGTCTGTGTGGGGGGGTGTCCCTGTGTGTACGTGGGTTTGTGTGGGGGTGTGTCCCTGTGTGTATATGGGTTTGTGGGGGGTGTGTCCCTGTGTGTATGTGGGTTTGTGGGGGGTGTGTCCCTGTGTGTATATGGGTTTGTGTGGGGTGTGTCCCTGTGTGTACATGGGTCTGTGTGGGGGTGTGTCCCTGTGTATATATGGGTTTGTGTGGGGTGTGTCCCTGTGTGTATATGGGTTTGTGTGGGGTGTGTCCCTGTGTGTATATGGGTCTGTGTGGGGGGTGTGTCCCTGTGTGTATGTGGGTCTGTGTGGGGTGTGTCCCTGTGTGTATATGGGTTTGTGTGGGGTGTGTCCCTGTGTGTATGTGGGTTTGTGTGGGGGGTGTGTCCCTGTGTGTATGTGGGTCTGTGTGGGGTGTGTCCCTGTGTGTATGTGGGTTTGTGTGGGGGTGTGTCCCTGTGTGTATATGGGTCTGTGTGGGGTGTGTCCCTGTGTGTATGTGGGTTTGTGTGGGGTGTGTCCCTGTGTGTATGTGGGTTTGTGTGGGGGTGTGTCCCTGTGTATATATGGGTTTGTGTGGGGTGTGTCCCTGTGTGTATATGGGTCTGTGTGGGGTGTGTCCCTGTGTGTATATGGGTTTGTGTGGGGTGTGTCCCTGTGTGTATATGGGTCTGTGTGGGGTGTGTCCCTGTGTGTATATGGGTCTGTGTGGGGTGTGTTCCTGTTTGTATGTGGCTGAATCCCAACAGAGAACGGCGAGTGGCAAATCCAGCACAAACCCTCACGCAAGAACGTGCTGAGTCACGACCCAAGCTATGAGGACATCACCTTTTACCTCATCATCCAGCGCAAGCCCCTCTTCTACATCGTGAACATCATCATTCCCTGTGTCCTCATCAGTATTTTAGCCATCTTGGTGTTCTACCTCCCTCCTGATGCAGGTAACGAACCCCTTTCCCCACCCACCCACCCCTCAGGTCTGGCATGAGGTCCATCTGTCAGGATAATGGGCTCAGTCTTGGGGGCAGGACAATAATGATGTGAATCTTAGGAGATAGAGAGAGAGGGGAAGTTATAGAGTTGTTGAACATACGGAGACCCTTTGGTCCATTACAGAGGTGATCAAGCATCTGCCAGTGCTAATCCTATCTTCTAGCACCTGACCTGCATGTCAGAGCCGTTAGGAGACTCCTCTGGAGCAGGTGAGACTTGAACCTGGGCCTCCTAGCTTAGAGGACACTACAACTGTGCCCCTTGATCCTAGCCTCTACCCTTGTATGCTATGGTTCTTCAAGTGAACACCTAAACACTTCTTTAAAGGTTAGCGGTTCTTTGAGCAGATTTGTAGCTCAGATGTAGGGTAGCTCGCTGAGCTGGAAGGTGTGTTTTCAGACATTTCGTCACCATGACGAGGTGACACCATCAGCGAGAGTCTCTGGTGAATGGAGGTTTCTGCCTCTTCCCAGCCACGCAGGCAGCGAGTTCCAGATTCTCGTCACCTTCCTCGAATCCCCTCCCGGCAGGGCTCGTGGCTGAAACATCGACTCTCCTCCCCCTCGGACGCTGCCTGTGCTTTTCCAGCACCGCGGTCTTCGGCGTTGATCTGCAGCGCTCACTTTCTCCAAACCGTTCCTCCTGGCTATTGACCCGCCCCCCCCTACTCAGGGGAGACTGTGCAGGTTGGAGAGTGGGAGAGTACGGAGCAGGTCTTTGTGAGGGAAGGAAGGAGATGGGGGGTTGGGCGGGATTTGAGAGCAGTGTGAATCAGGGACTGTGACCCTCCCTTCCTCCCTCCAGGTGAGAAGATGACGCTCTCAATCTCCGTCCTGCTGGCCCTCACTGTCTTCCTGCTGTTGCTGGCTGACAAGGTCCCAGAGACCTCATTGGGGGTCCCCATCATCGTCAACTACCTGATGTTCACCATGATTCTCGTCACCTTCTCGGTCATCCTCAGTGTGGTGGTCTTAAACCTTCATCACCGTTCCCCAACCACACACGCCATGCCCCACTGGGTCAGACAGGTACCCGTACACACTCTTCTTCACTTCACTCGGGGGGGTTGTGGGCATCGCTGGCTGGGGTCAGCACTAACTGCCAATCCCTGGTTGGCCTGGAGGACGGGGTGGTGAGCTGTTGACGTCTACGTGCTGCAGGTTGACCCATGATGCTCTTAGAATCGCACAATCCCGACAGAGTGGGAACAGGCCCGACACACTGACCCTCGGCAGGGTAACCCATCCAGACCCATACTGTCCTATATTTACCCCTGACTGATGCACCTAACCTGAACACTGTGGGGCAATTTAGCACGGCCAATCCACCCCAACCTGCACATCCCTGGGCACTATGGGGCAATTTATCACGGCCAATCCACCCCAACCTGCACATCCCTGGGCACTATGGGGTAATTTATCACGGCCAATCCACCCCAACCTGCACATCCCTGAACACTGTGGGGCAATTTAGCATGGTCAATCCACCCTAACCTGCACATCCCTGGGCACTATGGGGCAATTTAGCACGGCCAATCCACCCCAACCCGCACATCCCTGGGCACTATGGGGCAATTTAGCACGGCCAATCCACCCTAACCCGCACATCCCTGGGCACTATGGGGCAATTTAGCACGGCCAATCCACCCTAACCCGCACATCCCTGGGCACTATGGGGCAATTTAGCACGGCCAATCCACCCTAACCCGCACATCCCTGGGCACTATGGGGCAATTTAGCACGGCCAATCCACCCTAACCCGCACATCCCTGGGCACTATGGGGCAATTTAGCACGGCCAATTCACCCTAACCTGCACATCCCTGGGCACTATGGGACAATTTAGCATGGCCAATTCACCTGACCCGCGCATCTTTGGACTGTGGGAGGAAACCGGAGCACCCAGAGGAAACCCACGCAGACACGGGGAGAACGTGCAAACTCCACACAGTCAGTCGCCTGAGGGTGGAATCGAACCCAGGTCCCTGACGCCGTGAGGCAGCAGTGCTAACGGTGCCGCCCCGAGTGGGGGAGGGAGGGGGGTCCAGGAATTTGACCTAGCAACAGTGAAGGGACTGTGATATATTTACAAAGTCAGGATGGTGAGTGGCTCGGAAGGAGATCTTGCAGGTTGTGGTGTTCCCCTGGATCTGCCTGCCCTTGTCCTTTCGGACAGGAGGTGGCTGTGGGTTTGGAAGGTCCTGCGTAATGATCTGGGGTGAATTTCTGCAGCGTATCCTGTAGACAGTAGACACAGCTGTTACTGAGCCTTTATTGGTGGAGGGAGTGGGTGCCTCACAAGCCTGCAGCAGGGTATTTCTGCACGTTCTCTCTCTCTCTCTCTCTGTCACACTGTCTCTCCCTCTCTCATCCTCCCTCTTTCTCCCCCGCTCTCCTCCCCCAGCACTCTGTCACCCTCATCCTTCCTCTAGCTTTCTCCGTCTCCTTCCTTCACTCGTTCGTTCTTTTTAACTGTTTCTGACCCTGTACCTCTCAGTTTCTCTCCTTCATTCTCTTATTTTCTCTTTCAGTTCCTCTCTTGTTCTCTATCTCTGTCAACTCTTTTATTTCCTCGTGCAAAAATACACTCTCTCTCTCTCTCTCTCTGTCTCACTCACTCCACCTCCCCTCCCTTTTCTGTTTGATCTCTCTGGAGGTCTGGAGTGACTGAATGATTTCCTTTCATCCTTCAACACCCTCGCTCTCACCATCTGAAGCAGTGTGTTTCTGATTAATAGAGGGGAGACACACACACACACACACACACACACACACACACACACGGCAGAGATGAACAAAGACACAGACAGATGGAGAGATACAGGCAGAGAGAGACACACAGAGTGTGAGAGAGGAGAGAGAGAGACCTGGACTTAGGAACTTGTTTTATGATTTGGAGATGGCGATGTTGGACTGGGGTGGACAAAGTACCAAATCCCACAACACCAGGTTATAGTCCAACAGGTTTATTTGGGAGCACTAGCTTTCGGAGCTCTGCTCCTTTATTGGGTGGTTGTGATGAAGGAGCGTCGCTCCGAAAGCTAGCGCTTCCAATTCTACCTGTTGGACTATAACCTGGCGTTGTGTGATTTGGAACTTATTTTAGTCACTAACAGCGTGAGCAGTAGATCTGTTGTTCCACTTGCTCTGTCCTGGAGTACTGACCGCCAATCTATAATATCCTCCCTTATCCCTAGTGGGCGGCACGGTGGCACAGTGGTTAGCACTGCTGCCTCACAGCGCCAGGAACCCAGGTTCAATTCCCACCTCAGGCGACTGTCTGTGTGGAGTTTGCACGTTCTCCCCGTGTCTGCGTGGGTTTCCTCCGGGTGCTCCGGTTTCCTCCCACAGTCACAAAGATGTGCGGGTCAGGGTGAATTGGCCGTGCTAAATTGCCTGTGGTGTTAGGTAAGGGGTAAATGTAGGTTGGTTGCGCTTCAGCGGGTCAGTATGGACTTGTTGGGCCGAAGGGCCTGTTTCCACACTGTAAGTAATCTAATCTAATCTATCCAAATTCTCTGCTTCCCTTAAGATGCTCCTTACTGTTGACATTTTTGGCCAAGCCTGTGACCCTTGACCTCGCCTTCTGTGGCTCATTGTCAACTTCTGTTCGATAGTCACTCCTGGGATGTTTTATGATGTTAAAGGTGCCACACAGACGCAGATTGTAACAATAGAGATGTGTGGTGTGACTCTTTCTGTATCTCTTGCTCCCTCCCCTTCAGATTTTCATCCAAGTGTTACCCAAGTACCTGAGGATCCAGAGGCCTAAAGTGGAGGCCTCAGAGAGTGAGAAACGTGTGGCTCTGAGCCGTGTCACCGACGAATACTTCATCCGAAAACCTGCCATGGACTTGAACAACCTGAAGGCGAACATGAGGTACCCTCTGCACAATCATGGTGGACCCCCATGTACCCGCTCTCGTTCTCTCGCCCTTTTCTGTCACACTCTCGTGTACTTACCTTGGTTAGCCTTGAGCTCAGCTGTGAGGGCTCTACCTGGGGGGGGGAGAAAAATGACCCACAGATCATTTCGAGTTGGTCATCAAGAAGGCGTTTGTTCACCAATCCCCGACCTGAACTGGGCTTCAATCCCCAACTCCTTGCAGCACAGAAATAGGCCGATCGGCCCATCAAGTGCATGCCGAGCCTCTGACGCAATCTCATTCCCTCCCCTTTTCCGCAGGTTTATTGTCTGTCCTATTTCCTTTAAAAATCCTGGGTCGTCTCCATCTCCGTACCCCCACCCCTCCTCCACGTGGAGAGTGAATTCCAGGTCGGCGTAACGTTACTGCATGTTTTAAGCCAGTCCTGCTCCCTGCACATGGAGATTCCGATCTGGAGTATCTCTGAGCTCGGTGAACAGATACACTGACCCTGAGGTTATCTCTGAGTAAGGCTGTTCAACTCCTGACAGAACCATTGAGTATACGGCACGGAAACAGACCCTTCGGTCCGACCCGTCCATGCCGACCAGATATCCCAACCCAATCTAGTCCCATTTGTCAGCACTTGCCCATGTCCCTCTAAACCCTTCCTATTCGTGTCCCCATCCAGATGCCTTTTAAATGGTGTAATGGTACCAGCCTCCACCACACTGGCATGCTGCCTCACAGCACCAGGGACCCACATTCACCCAGTGTCTGCGAGAGTTTCCTCTGGGTGCTCTGGTTTCCTCCCGCAGTCCAACATTGTGCAGGTTAGGGTGGATTGGCCATGCTAAATTGTCTCATAGTGCCCAGGGATGTGCAGGTTAGGGAGGATTGGCCATGCTAAATTACCCATAGTGCTCAGAGATGTGCAGGTTAGGGTGGATTGGCTGTGCTAAATTACCCATAGTGCCCAGGGATGTGCAGGTTAGGGGGGGATTGGCCATGCTAAATTACCCATAGTGCCCAGGGATGTGCAGGTTAGGGGGGGATTGACCATGCTAAATTACCCATAGTGCCCAGGGATGTGCAGGTTAGGGAGGATTGGCCATGCTAAATTACCCATAGTGCTCAGGGATGTGCAGGTTAGGGGGGATTGGCCGTGCTAAATTACCCATAGTGCCCAGGGATATACAGGTTAGGGTGGATTGGCCATGCTAAATTACCCATAGTGCTCAGGGATGTGCAAGTTAGGGTGGATTGGCCGTGCTAAATTACCCATAGTACCCAGGGATGTGCAGGTTAGGTGCATTATTCAAGGTTAAATAAAGGATAATAAGGTTGGGGAATGGGTCTGGGTGGGTTACGTTTTGGAATGTCAATGTGGACTGGTTGGGCCAATTTGTCCTGACCTACACAGTCCTGCTCCCTGCACATGGAGATTCCGATCTGGAGTATCTCTGAGCTCGGTGAACAGATACACTGACCCTGAGGTTATCTCTGAGTAAGGCTGTTCAACTCCTGACAGAACCATTGAGTATACGGCACGGAAACAGACCCTTCGGTCCGACCCGTCCATGCCGACCAGATATCCCAACCCAATCTAGTCCCATTTGTCAGCACTTGCCCATGTCCCTCTAAACCCTTCCTATTCGTGTCCCCATCCAGATGCCTTTTAAATGGTGTAATGGTACCAGCCTCCACCACACCGGCGTGCTGCCTCACAGCACTTTGGACTGTGGAAGGAAACTGGAGTACCTGGAGTAACACCCACACAAACACGGGGAGAATGTGCAAACTCCACACAGTAGCTCGAAGCTGGAATCGAACCTGGGTCCTGGGTGCTGTGAGGCAGCAGTGCTAACCACTGAACCTGGTGGAAGAACGCCTCATCTTCTGCCTCGGACCCTCCAACCATGCGGAATTAATGTGGACTTCACCAGTTTCCTCATCTCCCCTCCCCCCACCTTATCCCAGTTCCAAGCTTCCAGCTCGACACCACCCTCATGACCTGTCCATCATCCTTCCCGCCCATCCACTCCACCCTCCTCTCCGACCTGTCACCCATCACCCCTCACCTCCATCCACCCATCACACTCTCAGTTACCTTCCCCCTAGAGCCACCCCCCTCCCATTTATCTCTCTACCCCCTTGGCCCACAAGCCTCATTCCTGATGAAGGGCTTATGCCCAAAACGTTGATTCTCCTGCCCCTCGGATGCTGCCTGACCTGCTGCGCTTTTCCAGCACCACGCTCTCTCAACTCTGATCTCCAGCATCTGCAGTCCTTACCTCCTCCTTGTTGAAATAAATGCAGTGTAATTTATCAGTCTGACCACGTTCCTACCTGCCCTGACTGTTTTGACTTGCGCCTTTACCCAACTATACCCATCTCAGATTGATCTCTTTCCTCACTATCTCCCTGGGTCCCACCCCCCCACCTTACTAGCTTAAATCCCCCTGAGCAGCTCTAGCAAATTTCCCTGCCAGTATATTAGTCCCCTTCCAATTTAGGTGCAATCTGTCCTTCTTGTACAGGTCAATTCTACCCCAGAAGAGATTCTAGTGATCCAAAAATGGGAATCCTTCTCCCATACACCAGCTCCTCAGCCATGCATTCATCTGCTCTATTCTCCTATTCCTGCCCTCACTAGCTCGTAGCACTGAGCGTAATCCAGATATTACTATCCTTTTAGATTAGATTAGACTTACAGTGTGGAAACAGGCCCTTCGGCCCAACAAGTTCACACCAACCCGCCGAAGCGCAACCCACCCATACCCCTACATTTACCCCTTACCTAACACTACAGGCAATTTAGCACGGCCAATTCACCTGACCCGCACATCTTTGGACTGTGGGAGGAAACCGGAGCACCCGGAGGAAACCCACGCAGACACAGGGAGAACGTGCAAACTCCACACAGTCACCTGAGGCGGGAATTGAACCCGGGTCTCAGGTGCTGTGAGGCAGCAGTGCTAACCACTGTGCCACCGTGCTGCCCCTTGAGGACCTCCTTTTCAAATTCCTGCCTAACTTCCTCCAGAATCTCATCCTTTTCCCTTCCCATGGCGTTGGTTCCGGTGTGTTCAACAACCTCCCGACGGTCCCTCTCCTCTTTGAGAACATTCTGCGCTCTCTCTGAGAGATCCTGAATCCTGGCACTAGAGAGACAACACACCATTCTGATTTCTCGCCATTGGCCACAAAAATGTTTGTCTGTACCTCTGATTATAGTGTCCCCTATCACAATCGATCGCTTGGAACCCGACCTACCCCTCATTACATTAGAGCCAACCAGAAACTTGGCTGTTTGCGCTACATTCCCCTCTGAGAGTCCATCACCCCTTATACTTGCCAAAACAGCATACTTGTTGGAGATGGGGATAGCCCCAGGAGATATCTGCACTACCTGTCTCCCTCTCCTACCTTTCCTGGTGGTAACCCATCTGCCTGACTGCGTCTGCGATTTTTTTTCTCCCTTCCTCTAACTGCCATGCATCACACCCCTTAGCTCCTGTAAATTCCTCATTACCACTCACTGCCACTCGAAATGGTCCATGCAATCTGATAGGATTCGCAACCAAACACACTTACTGCAGACATCATCATCAGTAACACGGAAATTCTCCCTCATCTTCGACATCTAGGGTCTTGTTTAGTACAGGGAATTGAGGATTACAGGGAGAAGGCAGAAGAATACTTGTTGGAGATGGGGATAGCCCCAGGAGATATCTGCACTCCCTGTCTCCCTCTCCTACCTTTCCTGGTGGTAACCCATCTGCCTGACCGCGTCTGCGATTTGTTCTCCCTTCCTCTAACTGCCATGCATCACACCCCTTAGCTCCTGTAAATTCCTCATTGCTGCTCCAAATGGTCCATGCGATCTGATAGGATTCGCAACCAAACACACTTACTGCAGACATAATCATCAGTAACATGGAAATTCTCCCTCATCTTCGACACATAGGGTCTTGTTTAGTACAGGGAATTGAGGATTACAGGGAGAAGGCAGAAGAATGGGTTTGAGAAACATGTCAGCCATAACTGAATAGTGCAGCAGACTCAATAGCCTAATTCTGCTCTCATAATCTTATGATCAAATGTTTTTTTATCCATTGGGTCCGAGAAATGATGTCTAATTTCTGTTGGGAAGTTGATGACCCAGCTGGGATTCTGCCCATTATTTGCCCTGAACCCCATCCCCTATCCCTCCATCCCAACCCCATGAAGATGGTGTAACCCAGCATTCCCCAAACCTTTCCCCATGTGACCCTATTTGGAGGCTAGAAGATTGTTGTGACCCCCTCCCCCCATTCAGAGGTATCAGAGGGATGGGTGGGAAGGTGCTGTCAGGGTGTGGGGGTATCGCGGTTATTACACAGCCAGGGCTCCATGACCACCATCGCAACCTGACTGGTCACCAACACCACTCTTGGGAAACCCTGGCATCAACTGTTCTTCCCTCCCCACAGAGTGGATTTGCCCCCAAGCCACCTGTTTCCTGAGATAAACAGATACATAAACGGCCTTGTTCCCCAAATGGTATTGCCCCCAGATCTGAAAGGAGCTGTGGACGCCATCAAATACATCGCCAAGGAGCTACAGGGGCAAGAGGAATATGACAAGGTGAGTGGGCAGGCGTGCGAGGGTGGTGCCTGGGGAGTAACCGACATGGGGGCAGAAGGGCTGGTAGAGATAAAGCAAACTCCGTTACCCAACCACCACCTCCTGCACCGCACTAAGGCTTGGCCTCCCTCCTTTTAGTTGGGGACCCATTCATCCATCTGTCACAACAGCTTGAAAGGTGGGCGGGTTCGTTGGACCGGGCATTATCGGTGTGTACATGGAGCGAGGGACAGCAGCGAGGAGTTTGGGGGTTGCACCCGACCCTCCTGGCAGATCCCATCGCCCATTGTCGAAAAGTTGGCGCTGGGGTTTATGAGGGTGGACGGGACTTACAATATATTTTGTGTAGATCTCTCCTCTGGCAGTGTAGTACGCCCTCAGTGGTGCATCAGGCGTTGGGAGTCTTTGAAGCAGGGACTGTAACACTGCGACAGAGAACATTCTGACCAGGGAAGGACACACAGTGCTGCTTAAACAAAACGATGGATAAATTTAACCAGTGGCGGGCATTCTGGGCTGATTGGCACAGATTCGGGTGTGCCAGAGGGATTAGGCCGGGCTAGACTGACCTGCAGTCACCATCAGGAGTAGGAGAGGCCCTGATGAAGGGCTTATGTCCATAATGTCGGCTCTCCCGCTGCCTGACCTGCTGCGCTTTTCCAGCACCACACTCCCGAATCAGGACTGACAGAGCAGGCTGCTGTGATGATACTCTGCCACTGACACACCCCGTCCAGCCCCTTACCTCACCGCAGCCTTTGATTAAAAAGTGGTGCATGGGCGCGGCCTGAGGGCTTTTCCGCTCAATGTCGCTACCGTTTCCTTCACGTCACTTTCGCTGTCCCCTCACGTCTCTCGTTCAGGGACACAGAAGCAACAATTGAAGCAACGCTCCCCAAAACCTCCCCCACGGAAGCGGAAGAGGCCTACTCAGGTGTAAGCCGGAAATGAAGCCTGCCGTTTTCTTGCTTTAGCTGTGACCTTTCTCCTTGTCTTTCACAGCTGAAGGAGGACTGGCAGTACGTGGCTATGGTCGTGGACCGGCTGTTCCTATGGGTCTTCGTCACCTTCACCTCACTGGGAACGCTCGCCATCTTCCTAGATGCCAGCTACAATGTTCCTCCTGTCGATCCCTTCGACCCCTTGGCGTAATGCCGACCCCTGGCAGTTCTATTCCCCCCCACCATTTGAGTAAAAGCGTCTTCCCTCCCCAATCCACCCCATTCTCCAGTCTCTGGTGTGAACGCAACGCGCTGGGCAACAGTTTCGTTAGAAAACTGTCTCCTTTTTCCAATTTTGTACAAGAAATGTTTAGCCTTCCCGCTCTCACTTCTAGGCCAGGGAGTTAAATCTCTCTCTCTCTCTCTGTTCCCAGCTGGATCCTTCACCCCCTCCACAGTGTAGTCCAGCTACTGAAGCTAGGTCAGGATCTCTCTGTAGGAAACCTGAAACCCTTTGCTTCGCATTGTGAGGTTATTCTCTTGAGCAAGAAGCATGAAAAACAAACAGTATTATCTAAACAGGGAACAACTGTAGGATTCCAAGACACAGAGGCACTTGGGCGTTCTGGGACGTGAGTCACAATTTGCTAATAATAGTGCAGAATGCTAATGGGATGTAATTATTTAATGAGAGGAATCGAATGAAAAGTAAGCTCTGAAGTCACGCTGGACTCGAAACGTTAACTTTTGTTACCCTCTCCACAAATGCTGCCAGACTTGCTGAGTTTGTCTGGAATTCACTGTTAGATTAGATTCCTGACCGTGTGGAAACAGGCCCACCGACTCTCCGAAGAGTAACCCACCCAGACCCATTTCCCTCTGACTAACGCACCTAACACTCTGGGCAATGTAGCACGGCCAGTTCACCCGGACCTGCACATCTTTGGATGGAAACCGGAGCACCCCCCACACGGACAGTCACCCGAGGCAGGAATCGAACCTGGGACCCTGGTGCTGTGAGGCAGCAATGCTAACCACTGAGCCACCACGTTTCTTTCAGAGTTCCAGCATCCGCTATGTTTTGCCTTAATAAAAGTAGGAATGCTATGCTCCAGTTGCACAGGACATTGGTGAGACCACATACCTATACAAGGTATTCGCCAAAAACGGATACCCGCACAACTTCATCAACAGATGCCTAAGAGACAGACCACGGAACGAGGACATGCCACAACCAAAAGGACTAGCCACACTACCATACATCAGGAGCGTTTCAGAACTGACAGCCAGACTACTGCGACCCTTAGGACTCATAACGGCACACAAACCAACAGCCATGCTCAGACAACAACTTACTAGAACAAAGGAGCCAATACCCAACATGAGCAAAACTAATGTAGTTTACAAAATACCATGCAAGGACTGCACAAAACACTATATAGGACAAACAGGAAGACAACTAACAATCCGCATACATGAACACCAACTAGCCACGAAATGACACGACCAGCTATCCCTAGTAGCCACACACTCAGACAACAAGCAACATGAATTCGACTGGGAAAACACTACTATCATAGGGCAAGCCAGACAGAGAACAGCCAGGGAATTCCTAGAGGCATGGCATTCATCCACAAACTCCATCAACAGACACATCGACCTGGACCCAATATACCAACCACTACAGCGGACAGCTGAAACTGACACCCGGAAGCGGCAAGGACAGACCACTATAAATACCGGAAGAAACATCAAAGAAGCGCTTCGCAGGAGGCTCCAGAGCACTGATGATGTCTCCTAGCCAGGGGACGAAACGTTTTGCAACAAAAACTTCCAGCTCGGCGAACAGAACCACAACACATACTGTACAGTTCCGACTTCCTTATTTAAAGGAAAGATTGGAGGTGTTTCAGGGACATTTCCCCACTTGGCTCCTGGAAGTCTATGAGAACAGATTGGACCGGCTGGGATTGTTTCCGCTGGTTGTTTGGAAGACTGAGGGGCTGGCTTGAATTTAATGATCCTGAATTGGCTTGACAAAGTAGAGGTTGGAAAAGTATTCCCCTGTTAAGGGTGAGCCGCAAAACTAGCGAGAACAGCTTTAAAATTTCAGGCCATCCGTGAACGTCAGAGTCTGTACATGGTACACACTGTTGCCACTGCACATCTATGGTGGAGAGAGTGACTGTCGGAGGTTGTGGATGAGTTGCCAGTCAAACAAACTGCTTTGTAATGGTATTGGGTTTCGTGTTGTTAGAGCTGCACTCATAGAGTCAGAGAGATGTGCAGAACGGGGTTACTTTCTGACCTTGTAGACTGTGAAGGAGTAAAAATGGCCTTTGCAGTGATATGTACTTAGAGTCATAGAGATGTACAGCACGGAAACAGACCCTTCGGCCCAACCCGTCCATGCCGACCAGATATCCCAACCCAATCTAGTCCCACCTGCCAGCACCCGGCCCATATCCCTCCAAACCCTTCCTATTCATATACCCATCCAGATGCCTCTTAAATGTTGCAATTGTACCAGCCTCCACCACTTCCTCTGGCAGCTCATTCCATACACGTACCACCCTCTGTGTGAAAAAGTTGCCCCTTAGGTCTCTTTTATATCTTTCCCCTCTCACCCTAAACTTATGCCCTCTAGTTCTGGATTGCCCGACCCCAGGGAAAAGACTTTGCCTATTTATCCTATCCATGCCCCTCATAATTTTGTAAACCTCTACAAGGTCACCCCTCACAGCCTCCCCATGTGGGAAAGTGGGGAGTATTCCATCACACTCCTGACTTATACCCTGTAGATGGCAGATAGGCTTTGGAGAGTTATGAGTTACTTGCTGCAGGATTCCTAACCTCTAACTTGCTCTTGTAGCCACTGTATTGTTATGGGGTGCAGTTATTTATAGTGAGGTCTGCAGATGCTGGAGATCAGAGCTGAAAATGTGTTGCTGGTTAAAGCACAGCAGGTTAGGCAGCATCCAAGGAGCAGGAAATTCGACGTTTCGGGCCAGAGCCCTTCATCAGGACTTCATAGTGATAGTTGGAGATTCAGCGATGGTAATGCCATTGAATGACGAGGAAAAAAGGTGACATTAGTTTTTGTTGGAGATGGTCATTGTCTGGTAGTTATGTGGGGGCTGCCTTTTCCCACTCTAAGTGTTGTCCGGGATCTGGACATGGAATACTTCAGTGGCGGAGGAGTTGCAAATGGAACTCAACGCTGTGTAACCCATCAGTGAACTATGCCATTCTAACGTTGTGATGGAGGGAAAGTGATTGATGAAGCATAGAATATAGAAATGTACAGCACAGAACAGGCCCTTTGGCCACGATGTTGTGCCGAGGGTTAATCCTAATGTAAATTAAAATAACTTAACCTATGTGCCCCTCAACTCACTGCTATCCATGTGCATGTCCAGCAATCGCTTAAATGTCCCTAATGACTGCTTCCACCACCACCGCTGGCAACACGTTCCATACATTCACAACTCTCTGCATAAAGAACCTACTTCTAACGTCCCCTCTATACCTTTCTCTAATTTCTTCAAACTATGACCCCTCGTACCAGTCAATCCTGCCCTGGGGAAAAGTCTCTGGCTATTGACTCTATCCTTTCCTCTCATTATACCTCGATCAGGCCTCCTCTCTTCCTCCTTGTCTCCAGAGAGAAAAGTCTGAGTTTATTCAACCTCTCTTCATAAGGCAAGCCCTCCCAGTCCAGGCAGCATCCTGGGAAACCTCCTTTACCCCCTCTCCAAAGCCTCTGTATCTTTCCTATAGTCGGGCGACCAGAACTGGACACAATATTCCAAGCATCTGAAGGTGGCTGGCCTAGGATACTACCTGGATGACCTTAGGGCTTTTATGGCATAGTGGTAGTATACGTACCTCTGAGCTAGGAGGTCTGGGTCAAGTCTCGGCTGTTCCATGTTGCATCGTAATATCTCTGACCAGGATGATTTAGCGAGTCTCTACCCTGAAGGTCTTGTAGGTGAGATAATTAACCTCCAACAATCATACCCATCTTCATTTGTCATGATTTGGAGTAGCGCCGGTGTTGGACTGGGGTGGACAAAGTTAAAAATCACACACCACCAGGTTAGAGTCCAACAGCTTTAATTGGAAGCACTAGCTTTCGGAGCGGTGCTCCTTCATCCTCTGAAAGCTAGTGTGCTTCCGATGAAACCTGTTGGACTCTAACCTGGTGGTGTGTGATTTTTACCTTCATTTGTATTAGCGGTCAACTCCAAACAGCAGGCAGCTTATTCCCATTTCCACTGAATTCACTAACAATGAACACATTCTTAAGCTGCTTAGTACAGAGGCAGGCCAGAGATACGATTGCTCCTGTCTTAACCCAAGCCACCGCCCTCCATATCAGTAAGGTCAAAGTGGGCAAACTTAAAGGTACCTATAATGACAGTACTGTCACTTCACAGAAGGCCTCTTGTAGGTTTGTTGGCTCTCGAAATGTGCTATTCTTTACCTTCTCTGCACATTCTTCCTTTTCAATTCATTTAATTCCCCCTGGCAATCCCCACCTGAACCAGCCTCCATCGTACTGCCAGACAACACTTCACCATTGCTACATGATAAAGGTCCAGCTCATGTTACCCCCTGCCACCTCTGCCAATCCCCATAAACCCGTTGCCTGCCTGGTTCTCAAACGTTGCACCAATGGCAGCAATTTCCCAATCTGATTTTGAATACCCTAATCAAACCTCTTCTTGACCCTGTCTCCTCCAAGAACGATCAGAACCACCCCAATTTGTTTATTTAAGTGACGGACACTGGAACGAGTGCGTACCCACGTCCACCAGACACGGGTAGGTGTTGACTGCAGATGTCTCCATCCCTGGGTTCCGGACCTCAGCAACAATGGCGAGTGCGACCGACCCACGCCTCCCCCCTCCCCAAACCAATATCTGACCAAGGCAGGAAGGCTATAACTCTGCAGAAGAAATGTTCCAAGACCTGGAAATAAAATCCGGAGAAGATAATCATGAATGAGAATGGACAATTATGTTTCAAGTATGTCGTGTTTACTGGAGATTCTAGTCATAGTTTGGAATCGTGCGTTGTGTGTTTTTGGTTTGAATGCAACTCATTAGGACCCCCACCTCCCCTTCCCCCATTGTGTGATTTTTTTTAAAAACAACAAGAAATACTTTGTTATCAAAGTCAGTTAATCATTGTTTATTAAATTAAACTAATTTCCTTTCATTAGGGGGTGGATCTCATGATTTTTTTTATTGAACAGGCAAGTCCCTGGTGCTGTCTCAGCCTCTAATGGCATGACAGGAGGTGACCACCGCAGGGTGGGCGCTTGTTGAAGGAAGGTTCAGCCATTATTACAGATCGGGCTTCTAGCTAGTCCAGGAAATGAGAGAGAGCAAATTTAGGATGGGGAGAAATGAGATGGGATATCAGGAAGAGATGTGGAAGCATCAAAATTAAGGGGTTCGATAAGCTGCAAAGGAATTCGGTTGGCTGCATAACCCTGTGGGAACCCTGAGGCAAAGGGAGACATTATGAACATACATGTTCTCCACCTCTTAGACTCCATCCTATTCATGTTTATTTCACGTTGGATCTCGTACACAGCACAGATCAATCCAGCTTATATTGAACCAAGCTTGCAGAGACGGCATTTCTTCTAACAAGAAATAGGAACAGCATATGGCCATTCAGCCCCTCTAGTCCTCTCCATCGTTCATTGGCTGATCTTTTACCTCAACACCATTTTATATTATGCATCTTCCTTAATGGCTCCCTTTAGTTTGGATCCTATTGCATCCTCAGTGAGCCCCAGTGTGAACAAACACTGAATAACCCACTCACTTACCCTGGTGGGAGTCATTTGCAGGATTAATATCGTCAAAGATACATCCACCCAGCTCAGTGACATGGTGCGTTAGAGTTTCCGGTGTCCCACTGATGTCGAGGTACTGTAGTGGCAAAAGCAGTGTGGGTCTCAGGGAATCTGGCCGACAGGGTAAACGGGTTTCCCCTTTAAGTGGTGGAAGTGGCCAGTTCCACCTTCTGCACGCTGTCAGAACAAACCCAGGTCGTTTCACTGATCCCTGCCTCAGAGTGACCATTCCCAGCCGCACCCTCCAAAAGATCACCAAGGGGGCCTTCCGTTAATCCCACGTGATTAAGTAAAATGCAACCAGTCGCAAGGTGGGGAATGTAGCCCCCCAACTTTCACCATAGTAAGATCGCACAATCCACAACAAACAGGCTTATCAATGCAGTTGGTAGATACGCACTCACCTCGGGGACACAATGGGTCACTGTGGGTTTGTGGAGACAAGATCCACTGCCTGCGCCACTGGCGTTTGGACATGTAGCTCACCTTGTTTGTCACAGGGGGTTAGATACAGCCTCTCTTGAACTCAAGGAGACAAGAGGCGTCGACCGACCAGGTCACCATGACAGATTCCTGGTGGTATTAGAGGGAGTTCTGTCAGGCTTCGCACCGATGTCTATATATGTATCCATGAATGATCATCCAGGGTTAAAATATTTTGTTAGCGCTGTGTGTGGGAGATTGTTGTGTGCAAGTCGATGGTCATGATTCCTGCATTTCAAAAGTGACACTTCAAGATCAAGACTTCAAAGGCTACAAAGCATTCTGGGTTTCCTGAAGTGATGCTATATAAATGCAAAGCTTCCATTCACGATAGGATGGGGGGGTTGACTGCCAAGGGAGTTACAGAAGTGACTCGGAGTGCAATAATCTAACAACAGGCACAGAGAGAATAAAGAGCATATAATATAAGGCATCTTTTCCATAACATTTAAAAAATACATATAAAATTTACAAAAACGACACTTCTGGGTGCGTAAGACACCCTCAGTCACTCCTGTAACCTCCAAAGGTTCACATGTGGGGTTTTTTAAAAAACCCCTCTCAGTAGCTCTGGATGCTGGAGGCTGGTAATCCTCGAGGGCTGGGGTAGGCCAGGTGGAAGAGGAAGGGTCTCTCAAGGGGGGCAGGGTGGTGGTGAGGGGTATGGTGCAGCCACTCTGCATCCAAAGAAGCCCCCACTCAAGCGCAAAGTGACCTCTCCTCCAGATGGCATCCAAGATTTGACCCATCCGCCCGGCAACAATTTAGGCTCGAGAGCAGATGAGTCTCCCAGTCAGGTCATCACTTCCTCATGGAATTACAGGGGGGGGGGTTAGATACAGCCTCTCTTGAACTCAAGGAGACAAGAGGCGTTGACCGACCAGCCCTTCTCCCGTAGGCCCGAGCCTCCCCATCGAAGCTGAATCCCTCGGTCACTCTCAACATCATCATGGCACGTGCTTTTGTCTTCCTCAGGCTATTTCCATTCCTGGATCGAAGAGAGGTGGTGGTTGGGGGGGGGGGGGGGGGGGGGGGGGGGGCAACAGTAGAGGCGAAGGCAGAGGCACGGGCTTCAGAAACCCTCTAGAGTTTCCTCAGACTCCACCCAAGAATCCGAGAGGCCTTTGTCTTATCGATCCTCTGGTTCCCTTTCACAAAGAACACAGGGATTTGACCCAAAAGGCCGTGGGAGGTGGTGGAAGAGCACTGGTGGGGAGGGGGGGTAGTTGGAGTGAAGACACCTCAGTAAAAAGAGAAAGGGAAAAGCGATAAGGTGAGGGAGAAGCTTGCAATAAATAAGATTAGGTCTTCAGCCTTCGGTGCCCAGCTTCCAACCCGCACTTACTTTCTCCTGGGCTGGGTTGATCACCCTCACATACACAACTGACATGAAACAAGGTATACCAAGTCTTAAAATGAACGGTCTAGAACATTCTGATGAGTGCAGCCCTTATCCAGCTTGTGGGAATTGAGGAACAGAAAGTATCGAATCAATGTTTTTATTAAAAATATATTCATTCCTGAGATGTGGGCTACATTGGCTGGGCCAACATTTATTGCTCACCCCTAAGTCTCCTGGATACGGTGGTAGTGATCTGCCCTCTTGAACCTCTGTAGTCTGCCTGGTATAGGGACATTCAAAGTGCTGTGAGGGAGGGAGCTTCAGGGTATTGTCCCAGCAACACTGAAGGGATGCTGGAGGGGAACTTGCAGGTGGTGGAGTCCCCACCTATCAGCTGCTGTTGTCCTAGCTGGTAGAGGTCATGAGTTGGAAGGTGCTATCAGAGGAACCTTGAGGGGCTCACACAGCTCACTTGTAGGTGGTGGACAGTCCCCCCACTGAGCCAATGTTGGAAAGAGTGCTGGATGGGCTACAGTCAAGCGTAGCTGCTTTGTCCTGGACGGTGTACTTGCAAAATAGTAGGTCAGGCTGAAGAGCACGGGCTGATTCACTAATCGTCCCACACTCCAAACAATCCTCTCTGCCCTCAAACCTTACTATTACCATCACACCTGAGACCTATCCTTTTCTGTTGGCTGCAGGTGCAATGGGACAAAACATTTGCCCTCTAGTTTTTTCTTTAGTACATTTAACCTATTCTTTACCTAATCAACCTGTTCAGAGATGCTACTAGACACCACTGGAGCAAGTGTGACCTGAAGCCAGGCCTCCTGATCCAGGGGTAGGGATACTACTACTGTGTTACAAGAGGGCCCCGGTGGTCTACAGCACCTGCTATTCTCAGGCGGTCTCCCATCCAAATGATAATCTGCCGTCTATGTTCCCAAATCTGTGCCTCTGTGCATAAGCATTAGATGATCCTGGACTGACAGGTGAAGTGGTGGCTGCTGGGAAACTGCTTGAAAGATCGAGGACAAACTGAGGAGATGGAGACGGAGCCATTCGGCCCCTCAAGCATGATGGCCGTGGCTGATCAGTGTGTTAGCTCCATCCACCTGCCTGGATCCCTAACCCTTACCCAACCAGAATCTGTCGATCTCACAGTGTCGAGCTTTCAGGGGGTGTGGGGGGGAGTTGTTGTAGGAGGTGTGTGTGGGTTTGTGGGAAGGGAGGGGGAAACGGATTTGCAGATCTCCACTCCTCTGTCTGAAAATGTCCCTGAATGGCTTGATTTAAACTTGGGGGGAGGAGGGTCATGCCCCCCCCCCCCACACCACAACCTGACTGAACTCTCCCTACGCCCCTCTGCAGGAGAAGATCATTTTTGTTTTGTATTAAACCAAAATGGAAAATGACAAGGTGGTCACTGATAGGCTGAGGCTGGGTCATCTGATCGTGGGGAATTGACGTTATAGATTAGATTACTTACAGTGTGGAAACAGGCCCTTCGGCCCAACAAGTCCACACCGACCCGCCGAAGCGCAACCCACCCATACCCCCTACCTAACACTACAGGCAATTTAGCATGGCCAATTCGCACATCTTTGGACTGTGGGAGGAAACCGGAGCACACCCATGCAGACACAGGGAGAACGTGCAAACTCCACACAGTCAGTCGCCTGAGGCGGGAATTGAACCCGGGTCTCTGGCGCTGTGAGGCTGCAGTGCTAACCACTGTGCCACCATGCCGCCCACGGTAATACGAGAGCACCCGGGATAGAAGAGGGGGAAACGATCTCGGAATGAACTGAACCTGTAAGTCAGAGATCCCAGGTTATGGCTCAGGGAAACAGGCGCAGATTCAGATCCTGCCAAGATGAATTTAACCTGTTAAAATCCTGGAATCAAAATCCAGTCTCTGATGGTGACCACCGATTGTTGTAGAAACGAGACTGGTTTTCTTTAAGAGGAAGAAATCTGACATTCTTAGCCGGTCTGGCCTACACGTGGTTCCAGGCCCACAACAACGTGGTAGACTCTTAACGATTCTCTGAAATGTCCGAGCGAGCATCTCACTTCAAGGGTAATTGAGGGATGGGCAATAAAAGCTGACCCTTCCCCATTGATGGCCACACCCTGTGGAAGAGAATGGGAAAACCCTCGTGTTGGGAAGGAGTTACACGGTTACAAGCTGCTGGTTCACTTTTCAAACGTCTGAACTGAGGCGACATGAGCTTCGAAGTTGCCAAATGCTGGCCTCGCCAAATCTCATGAAAGAATGGTTTTTTAGGAGCAGCCTACATCTGATAGACAGTCTCACTGAGACACCTGTACAAGGCTAAATGAGCTTGATAGCTCTATATGGGTAGGCCTCTCGCCCAGGGCAGGGGAGGTGGGTGGTGGATGCCTAGGCCCGAGGAGGACAGTGTCAGAACTGAGATGGGGCGGGATTTTTTTCACTCAGCGAGTACGTTCGAGACTGAGATTTTCTTTTTAAAAAGTCATTAAGGGAAACGAGGGATCTTCGGGTTGAGGTAGTAGATCAGCCATACTCTTGATGATTTAATGGAGAAGGATTGGAGGGGGTGAAGTAGCATTCTCCTGCTCCAGTTTCCTAAAGGATCAGGCAGCTGCAACGTGGGGCCATCAGTTTATCCAACGCTTGGTGTCCAGAGTCCTTGTCCTTCTTATTGGGCTCAGAGGTTGAAGTTGACGATTGCCAATGGGTGGAGTGGGTCCCTCAGGCGATCTACGGTGGTGACACCACCAGGGGTGAAGGGCAACAGGTCCCACAGAGAAGGCTAACGAGGAAGGGGGCTTTGGTTGGGAGTTTTGAGAAGTGCGCTTCGAGTGGGTGGAGGGGCGGGTGGCCACTGGAAGGCAGTTTCTGGTCAGGTTGCTCTTCATTGTCAAGTGAGGTGTCATCGCGTCAGGGAGTGGCTTCGGAAAAGGCCTCTGTTCAAGTCATCAGCCTCCGCCAGTCCAATCACTCGTCCCTCCCTCCGACCCCGTCAAGGGTCCACAAAGGAAACCATGATGTAGCGAGTCCCCCGGGTGGTGGGCAGGCCCTCGTGGAAGTGGGTGAGTCGGCCGGGGTGCATGAGGGACCATCCCTTACGGGGAGCCTCGATCGAGCAGTTGTACCTCAGGAACCTGCAACCTCCACCCTGCAGAGAATACAACAACGTGAGAGGATTTTCAGAAACAGCCCATCAGCCTGGGACTTCGAGCACAGGGCTCAGCCTAATGGTAATCCCCGACGCCGCCACCACCACCCCACCTCGTCCCACACCTCCAAATGAGGCAACTGCAATGTCATGTCAACCAATGACCTCCTGTCATCGGCCTACACCTTCACACAGAGTGGAATCCAAGTGATCACTCTCACCCAGGCGTGGCTCCATGGCGCAGACTCACTCACAAACAAAGACGAGGGAGGCGGTGAGGAGGACATCGAGCGAGAGGGTGAGGAGGGACAAGTGAGAGGGTGAGGAGGAATCGTGAAGAAGGGAAGGAGGGACTGAGTGAGAGAGTGAGGAGTGTCTGAGAGAGGGGGGGAATCGAGTGAGGGGGGAATCGAGTGAGGGAAAAATCGAGTGGGGGGAAATCGAGTGAGGGGGAAATCAAGTGAGGGGGAAATCGGGTGGGGGGGAAATCGAGTAAGGGGGGAAATCGAGTGATGGGGAGAAATCGAGTGAGAGAGTGAGGGGAAATCGAGTGAGGGGGAAATTGAGCAAGGGGGAAATCGAGTGAGGGGGGAATCGAGTGGGGGGAAAAATCGAGTGGGGGACGTCGAGTGAGAGAGTAAGGGGGAAATCGAGTGGGGGAAATCGAGTGACAGAGTGAAGGGGGAATTGAGTGAGGGGGAAATCGAGTGGGGGGAAATCGAGTGACAGAGTGAGGGGCAATCGAGTGAGGGGGAAATCGAGTGAGAGAGTAAGGGGGGAATTGTGTGAGAGGGGAAATCGAGTGAGGGGGAAATCGAGTGAGGGGGAAATCGGGTGAGGGGGAAATCAAGTGAGGGGGAAATCGAGTGAGGGGAAAATCGAGTGAGAGAGTGAGGGGAAATCGAGTGAGAGGGGAAATCGAGTGAGGGGGAAATCGAGTGAGGGGAGAAATCGAGTGAGGGGAGAATCGAGTGAGAGAGTGAGGGGAAATCGAGTGAGAGGGGAAATTGAGTGAGGGGGGAATCGAGTGAAGGGGAAATCGAGTGGGGGGGAAATCAAGTGAGAGAGTGAGGGGAAATCGAGTGAGGGGGAATCGAGTGAGGGGGGAATCGAGTGAGGGGGAATCGAGTGAGGGGGAATCGAGTGAGAGAGTAAGGGGGGAATTGAGTGAGAGGGGAAATTGAGTGAGGGGAGAAATTGAGTGGGGGGAATCGAGTGAGGGGAGAAATCGAGTGGGGGGAAATCGAGTGAGGGGGGAAATCGAGTGAGGGGGAATCGAGTGAGGGGGAAATCGAGTGAGGGGGGAAATTGAGTGAGGGGGGAAATTGAGTGAGGGGGGAAATTGAGTGAGGTGGGAATCGAGTGAGAGAGTAAGGGGGGAATTGAGTGAGAGGGGAAATCGAGTGAAGGGGGAAATCGAGTGAGGGGAAATTGAGTGAGGGGGAAATCGAGTGAGAGAGTAATGGGGGAATTGAGTGAGGGGGAAATCGAGTGAGGGGGAATCGAGTGAGGGGGAATCGAGTGAGAGAGTAAGGGGGGAATTGAGTGAGAGGGGAAATTGAGTGAGGGGAGAAATTGAGTGAGGGGAAATCGAGTGAGGGGGAAATCGAGTGAGGGGGAAATCGAGTGAGGGGGAAATTGAGTGAGGGGGAAATCGAGTGAGAGAGTAAGGGGGAAATCGAGTGAGGGGGGAAATTGAGTGAGGGGGAAATCGAGTGAGAGAGTAATGGGGGAATTGAGTGAGGGGGAAATCGAGTGGGGGGAATCGAGTGAGGGGGAATCGAGTGAGGGGGAAATCGAGTGAGGGGGGAAATTGAGTGAGGGGGGAAATTGAGTGAGGGGGGAAATCGAGTGAGGGGGGAATCGAGTGAGAGAGTAAGGGGGGAATTGAGTGAGAGGGGAAATCGAGTGAAGGGGGAAATCGAGTGAGGGGAAATTGAGTGAGGGGGAAATCGAGTGAGAGAGTAATGGGGGAATTGAGTGAGGGGGAAATCGAGTGAGGGGGAATCGAGTGAGGGGGAATCGAGTGAGAGAGTAAGGGGGGAATTGAGTGAGAGGGGAAATTGAGTGAGGGGAGAAATTGTGTGAGGGGAAATCGAGTGAGGGGGAAATCGAGTGAGGGGGAAATCGAGTGAGGGGGAAATTGAGTGAGGGGGAAATCGAGTGAGAGAGTAAGGGGGAAATCGAGTGAGGGGGGAAATTGAGTGAGGGGGAAATCGAGTGAGAGAGTAATGGGGGAATTGAGTGAGGGGGAAATCGAGTGAGGGGGAATCGAGTGAGGGGGAATCGAGTGAGAGAGTAAGGGGGGAATTGAGTGAGAGGGGAAATTGAGTGAGGGGAGAAATTGAGTGAGGGGAAATCGAGTGAGGGGGAAATCGAGTGAGGGGGAAATCGAGTGAGGGGGGAAATCGAGTGAGGGGGAAATCGAGTGAGGGGGAAATCGAGTGAGAGAGTAATCATGTGAGGAGGAACTGAATGAGGGGAGAATCAACTGAAAATGAGGTAGTTTCTGAGCAAAAGAGAGAATGGAGGGACTAAGTGATGGTTTGAGGAGAAATCAAGTGAAAGAGTGAAGGGGTCCAGCTATTCCTGTACTGGGCCCTGCCTGGGGACCCACCTTCTCCCGAGAGGGAAAGCTGACAGTCAGCAGCAGTTACTCACCTCATAGTCAACGCCCTTGGTGTTGAGGGCAATGTTGATGGTGAACGTTGACGAATCGTGATGAGGCCGGAGCGATGGCTGCTCATCCGGACGATACCGGACCATGAAGTTCATCACCGCCTCGGCCTGTCGGAAAGATCGAGACCTGAGATAGAGAGACACGGGGGGGGGGGGGGGGGCGGGTGTAATCCTGACGGACCCTCTCCTGTCAGCAACACCCTCAACTCTCTGGAGGTGCCCCGTCCAACAGTCCCAACACAGGGTCGGACAAATCCCCTGGACCCGATGGGTTGTATCCTGGGAGATTAAAGGATGTGGCGCCAGATGCACTGGCAGTCATCTTCCAGGAATCCTTAGACTCTGGCAAATCAGAGGATTGGAAAACTCCCAATGTAACTCCCTTACTCAAAAAGGCAATTGAATGCCAATTAGCTACTTATCTATTATAAAATTCATAATAACAGAGCAATTAGAAATACATACTATAGTCAAGCATTCCACTTGATGATCCTTTGGTTAGAAACTTTATCAGTCTGAAAGATTTTTCTCCCCACAGATGCTGCCTGACCTGCTGAGTTTCTTCAGCATTTTGTGCTTGATCCGTGCCAGTGTTTCTGCTCTACAAAGGCCTCCTCCCACACCCTCTCCTTTCAACCCCATCACCATTCCCCCTTCTGTTCTCTTCTCTACCCCACGCCCCCCCCCCCCCCCCCCCCCCCCCCCCCCCCCCCCCCCCCCCCCCCAACCGCCATGTTTACCCACCATCACCCTTTATCGCAATCCCCCGTGGAAGCAAGGTGCACACACTCACCGCTCGCTTGGGTGAGGGTGGGATTATGCCAACAGAAAAGCAGGCCTCTCAAGTAAGCTTCAAATCGGGGCACAGCAGATATATCCCGCCTGGCCTCAATAATCGCCATTTCACCCCTCGCTTAGCATTAATCTATCCCTCTGCCTTAGAAACATTCAAGGACTTGGCTTTGTGAGAAAGACTTCCAAACACTCATAACCATGTGCATGAAAAAAATTCTCATCTGTGTCTTCAATGTATTTTTAAAAGTGGACTGTAAATTTCTTAATGTGTTTGCAAGTAACTTTCTTATATTGATGGCACCAAATTAGATTAGATTCCCGACAGTGTGGAAACAGGCCCTTCGGCCCAACCAGTCCACACCGACCCTCTGAAGAGTAACCCACCCAGACCCAGTTTCCCGCTGACTAACGGGGCAATTTAGCGCGGCCAATTCACCCCAACCTGCACGTCTTTGGATTGCGGGAGGAAACCGGAGCAGGCGCTGGGAGAATATGCAAACTCCACACAGACAGTCTGCCCCAGGCTGGAGTCGAACCCGGGTCCCTGGCGCTGTGAGGCAGCCGTGCTAACCACTGAGGCAGCAGTGCCGCCCTCTTCTCCGCAGGTCTCCTGTCCCTTCCTCTGTCCCTCTCACACCCCCCGCCCTGCTCCAGGCCCCCCCCCTTTCTGTGTACCTTGGTATAATAACCAGGATATAACTTCTCTGTCACAGGGGCAATGTACTTCCTCAGGAACTTCAGCCATTCCCTCTCAAAGCCGACCTGCTTCAGGTGAATGTCAACGGTCGGGACGTTCTCGTAACCTCCGCTGAGCCGCGAGTCCTGGGAGAAACCATAACCGCAGCAAGACGCTTACACAGAGAGAAAGATGCACGTGCATTTATGTAGCACTGTTCATGACTTCAGCACTTTACAGACAATTCTGAAGTTGTCACTGTCGTTAACATGGGAAACAGGGGGCCCTCCAAATCCCACACCACTCTGATGGTGAAATATATCTCAGTTCCTTCAATGTCCCTGGGTAATAATCCCTAGCAGCACTAGCAACAGGAGCTAAAGGTAGCACAGCATCTCAAGGGTTAATTCCAGGCAGGCGATAAATGTCTGCCTCACTTTTTTATAAGTCCTTTCATGGGATGCGGATGTCAATGCAAACGTCAGATTTTATTACCCATCCCATATCGCCCTTGACGGAACGATGTGCTCAGAGATCTCAGAGGACAGTTACTGTAGTGCTGGAGTTACACAGGGTCAAGATAGCTGATTTCCAGCCTGAAATGAAACCGGGTAAGATTACAGGCTGCCAATTCTGAGGCAGGCCTTGAACCCTTGACCTTTTTAATTGGGAGGCAACAATCGATGACGAAACTTTGGCTTTAGGCGGTGTATTTGGCCCTGGTTTCTTTCTGAAGGGTGAGACAAAAGTGCAAATCTGTCGGCTTCAAAGCCCATAAGGTCGATAGGATAGTGAAGGCGGCGTTTGGTATGCTTTCCTTTATTGGTCAGAGTATTGAGTTTAAGAGTGGGAAGGTCATGTTGCGGCTGTACAGGACATTGGTTAGGCCAGTTTTGGAATATAGTGTGCAATTCTGGTCACCCTGCTATAGGAAGGATGTTGTGAAACTTGAAAGGGTTCAGAAGAGATTTACAAGTCTTGTGAAGCCTTGGATTTTGTTTTTAACGATGGGACCCATGTGAGTATAAGAGGTATAGTTAGTAGGTGTCCAGATGGTACAAAAAGTGGAGGTGCAGTGGACAGAGAAGAAGGTTACTTCAGTGTACAATGGGATCTTGGTCAGATGGGCCAATGGGCTGAGGAGTGGCAGATGGAGGTTAATTTAGACAAATGCGAGGTGCTGCATTTTGGGAAAGCAAATCTTAGCAGGACTTATAGACTTAATGGTAAGGTCCTCGGGAGTGTTGCTGAACAAAGAGACCTTGGAGTGCAGGTTCATAGCTCCTTGAAAGTGGAGTCGCAGGTAGATAGGATAGTGAAGAAGGCATTTGGTATGCTTTCCTTTATTGGTCAGAGTATTGAGTACAGGAGTTGGGAGGTCATGTTGCGGCTGTACAGGACATTGGTTAGGCTACTGTTGGAATATTGTGTGCAATTCTGGTCTCCTTCCTATCGGAAAGATGTTGTGAAACTTGAAAGGGTTCAGAAGAGATTAACAAGGATGTTGCCAGGGTTGGAGGATCTGAGCTACAGGGAGAGGCTGAACAGGCTGGGGCTGTTTTCCCTGGAGCGTCGGAGGCTGAGGGGTGACCTTACAGAGGTTTATAAAATCATGAGGGGCATGGATAGGATAAATAGACAAAGTCTTTTCCCTGGGATCGGGGAGCCCAGAACTAGAGGGCATAGGTTTAGGGTGAGAGGGGAAAATTTAGAAGGGACCTAAGGGGCAACTTTTTCACGCAGAGGGTGGTGTGTATGGAATGAGCTGCCAGAGGAAGTGATGGAGGCTGGTACAATTATAACATTTAAAAGGCATCTGGATGGGTATATGAGTAGGAAGGAGTTCGAGGGATATGGGCCGGGTGCTGGCAAGTGGGACTAGATTAGGTTAGGATACCTGGTCGGCCTGGACAAGTTGGAACGAAGGGTCTGTTTCTGTGCTGTATATGTCTGTGACTCTAACAGAAGCAGCCTGACCGGGTGGGGTCAAGCGCCCACAGAACCAGGTTTATTAGTTGTAGTTTCTCAGTAGCAATTGTTGGGGAGTAAGTTGTCTTCCTTCTTTGTCAGTTCCAGGTAAAAGCATCTCTTGCTGCTGCTAGAATTGCACGCGAGACAATTTATTTTACTGAATTTGCCTTTGCCAAGGGTGTGTTTCTGAGACGTTACTATATTGGAACAGTCACTATTTAACAGTTAAATAAACCGTTATTCTGTTAACGTTTTCAACAGAGTGAAGTTATTCCAATTTTTTCCTTGATTATATTTTAACCACAGCATATGAATAAAGTGTGCTTTGCTTCAACACTGGTACTTTGATCAGTTGACTTGCATCTGGAACGCAATACCTGGCACTTGCCTTCAAAGGAAGGAAGAGTTAGGGTCTGGGAATCTTCTTAATGTATTTTGAGGGGGTTTGGGCTGGTCCATAACAAACACAATCCACTCAGGCTGGGCTAACTGTTCTATCGTAGCAGTGAACATCGAGAGAACCGGTGGCTAAAGTAATGAAGCCATGGCAACAGAAGTCAACAAGAGCAGTAAAGGTTAAAAGGCATCTCACAATGTACCATCCACCACCTATGTCTATAATGTTGCCCATCTCTTTTAGCCCTTGGTTTCAGTCGCTTGGTCAGCCGGTTCCGAGGCCATTAGGAGTCAATCACACCACTATGGGCCTGGAGTCACATGTAAGTAGATCAGGTAAGAAAGGCGGATTTCTATTCCCTAAATGACACTAGTCAACAATCTCCATTTCTACTCCTTAATGTTTTTTTTGGTTCACTTTTGGGATGTGGACATCGCTAGGTATTGCCCATCCCTAATTTCTAGGTGGCCTACTGGCATTATCACTGGATCGTTAAGCGAGACACTGAAGTAGTGTTCTGGGGACCCAGGTTCGAATCCCGCCATGGCAGATGATGGAATTTGAGTGTGATAAAAATTTGGAATTAAGAGTCTAATGATGACCATGAATACATTGTTAGGAAAACCCAGCTGGTTTGCTAATGTCCTTTCGGCAAGGAAATGGCCACCCTTGCCCGGTCTGGCCTATATGTGACGCCAGGCCCACAACAAGTAGTTGACTCTTAACTGCCCTCTGGGCAATTAGGGATGGGGAATAAATGCTGACCTTAAGGTGGTGCTGCATTGTCATATTGACCCACCACAGTCCATGTGCTGTAGGGAACACCCAGTGCTGTTTGAGCGAGAGTTCCAGGATTTTCATCCGGAGACAGTATATTTCCAAGTCAGGATGGTGTGGGATTTGGACGGGAACTTGCACGGTATTTCCATGGATCTGCTACCTTTGTCCATCTCGAGGATAGAGGCCCTGGATTTGGAATGTGCTTTTGGAAGCTGATGCCCTGCATCTTCCAGATGAGCATCAGTGTTCGAGGTTAAGCGGAGGGTGGGGCGCTGAGAAAGCAGGGTTACTTTATCCTGGTCCAAATTTCTTCACCAAGTATGGACAATTTAAAATTACGTTGCTGTTTGCGTCCCGTCCGTTTGGTGCTGAAGAAACCAATTGTTGTTCAGCAGAGACGAGAACTCAAAAGCGACTTATTTCCCAGGACAAAGTATAACACAATGTGAGAAGGATTGTGGCAGTAGGACAAGACTCAAGGCAGTAGTGAGACAATATGGCTGCCAGTGAGATGAACAAGCTGATGGCTGGTGTGCACCTCATCAGCCATCTCAGACAGCCGTTGATCAATTCAACTTCCTTTCAGCTAAGGTCTCAATTCATTCGCGTTGCCGCCTAACTCCTCTGAGCGGCACATTGACCGACAGTGAAGGGTTAGCTGTGTGGGGGGCCTGTGGCCAGGGTCAGCAATCCTTTTGGGAGCAAAGACCCTGGCCTTGCTCATTTTACCTAAACAGCAGACACAAGTGTTCTTTAAGGTTACACACTCCATCACTAATATTGACATCAAAGAACTGACCTGATGTGACCTCATTGCTTCTCTAACGGAATGGCCCTAGTGGATTGGCCTCGTGTCACCCTGTTGCCTTAGAAACAAGCATGGGCCTAGTGATTGGCTTAATGTGATCCTGTTGCCTTAGAAACAAGCATGGGCCTAGTGATTGGCTTAATGTGATCCTGTTGTCTTAGAAACAAGCATGGGCCTAGTGATTGGCTTAATGTAATCCTGTTGCCTTAGAAACAAGCATGGGCCTAGTGATTGGCCTAGTGTGATCCTGTTGCCTTAGAAACAAGCATGGGCCTAGTGATTGGCCTCGTGTGATCCTGTTGCCTTAGAAACAACGTGGGCCTCGTGTGATCCTGTTGCCTTAGAAACAAGCATGGGCCTAGTGATTGGCCTCGTGTGACCCTGTTGCCTTAGAAACAAGCATGGGCCTAGTGATTGGCCTAGTGTGATCCTGTTGTCTTAGAAACAAGCATGGGCCTAGTGAATTGGCCTCGTGTGACCCTGTTGCCTTAGAAACAGGAGTAGGCCTAATAGATCGATCTAATTTTACCTTGTTCCCATAGAAACAAGGATGGATCTGTGCGTTGCTCTGAAACCGGCCTTCTTACCTCATGTTTTCCTCCAGACCACTGGCCATAATGCTCCAGTTCTTGCACCAACTCATCACAGGCTCGTTCAGAGAGAATGGGGAACCAGTAGACATCAGGACACGGCTGAGCAAGGAACACAGACTCAGTCAGCTAATGGCAATTCAATAGGTTCACAGAAGAAAACAGCTGGGTATCAAATTCAAAGTTAGTTAGGATCACACTGTCCAGGCAAACTGTGTGACCAAACATGCAGCCTGATTGATTGTAGATGGGCAGCTATCAGGTATCAGGAAAATCGAGGGAGTGATCAATGATTTGAAAAATGTGGTGCTGGAAAAGCGCAGCAGGTCAGGCAGCATCCTAGGAGCAGGAGAATCGACGTTTCGGGCATAAGCCCTCCTTCAGGAATGAGGCTGGTGTGCCAAGCGGGCTGAGATAAAGGGTAGGGGGGGAGGGAATTTGGGGGAAGGAATTTGGGGGGAGGGGCGTTGGGAACACGATAGGTGGAAGGAGGTGAGGGTGATAGGCCGGAGAGGTCGGGAAGAAGATTGTAAGTCAAGAGTGCTGAGTCCGGGGGTTGGGACTGAGATAAGGTGGGGGGGAGGGGAAATGAGGAAGCTGGAGAAATCTACATTCATCCCGTGTGGCTGGAGGGTTCCTAGGCGGAAGATGAGGCGCTCTTCCTCCAGGCATCGTGTGGCCTCCTCCATCGCCAGACCCTGACTACATGCATCTACGAATAAACCAACAGGTAACACTGGAATTTATAGGAGGAATGAAAAGAACAAAGCTAAAGACTGCATTTGAGCGTAAAACATAGAACAGTACAGCACAGTCCAGGCCCTTCGGCCCTTTGATGTTGTACCAGCCTTTGAACCTACTCTAAGCTCAGACTAATCTACATACCCTTCATTGTACTCACTTCCATCTGTCTATCCAAGAGTCGCTTAAATGTCCCTAATGTATCTGACTCACATAGCTTTCAAATCAAAACTGATGCAATAAGAGCACAATTAGAATTCAATAAGCTGGTGACCAGTGCAGAGACACGGCTGGAGGATGACATGAGTTGGGAACTAAACATTGAAGGATACTGGACATTTAGGACACTTAGACAGAAAAAGGTGATTAATTAAATAAAGGTGATGTTGGGACTTCAGAGAGGGGTGAACTAAGTTCAGGAAACCAGGAGATGGAAACTGTTTGGGTAGAGATGAGGAGCAATGAAAGCAAGAAATTACTTGCGGGAGATGTACACGTTCCCTAAACATTATGATTTGGAGGTGCCAATGTTGGACTGGGATGTGCAGTTAAAACTCACCCAACACCAGGTTATAGAGCAACATTAAAAATCACCCAACACCAGGTTATAGAGCAACATTAAAAATCACCCAACACAAGGTTATAGAGCAACATTAAAAATCACCCAACACCAGGTTATAGAGCAACATTAAAAATCACCCAACACAAGGTTATAGAGCAACATTAAAAATCACCCAACACCAGGTTACAGACCAACAGTTAAAACTCACACAACACCAGGTTACAGACCAACAGTTAAAAATCACACAACACCAGGTTATTGTCCACAGTTAAAACTCACACAACACCAGGTTATTGTCCAACAGTTTAGGATCCCCCCACACCAGGTTATAGTCCAACAGGTTTAATTTGGAAGCACTAGCTTTCAGAGCGCTGCTCCTTCATCAGATGGTTTTGGAGAATAAGATTGTCGGACTCAGAATTTATAGCAAAGGTTTACAGTGTGATATAACTGAAATTATACATTGAGAAAAAGCTGGATTGTTTAAGTCTCTCATCTTTTGGAATGGGCATGTTGGTTTCAGTTCTTTCATATGTAAATTCTGGAACTTTCTTGAAGTTATATTCTCAAATGTACTTTAACGATAGGTGCTGTGTTGGCCCAGAGAATGTCTTTTTTGCTCAGTCTGTTTATCATTTCCCGTATTAACACCTTTCTCTTTAACCTTCGCTGTATTTCTTGACTTACCACATCTTTCCAAGGTGATCTCTCGTCCTACATTTTTTTGTTTAAAATCCTCTTACTTCCCAAGTTGCCTGGTCCCAGTAGAGTTCAGGTGGAGACTGGCCCGTTGGTACAGATCCCACTTTCCCGAGTGCCCCCCAGTGAACCGGAATCCACACACCAGCCTCTCAGACACACATCCAGCTCTCTCATCTGATTTACCTGATGGCAATTTGCACGTGGCTCTGGTAATGTATCTGGCACCCAGCCCCATATAGAACATTCCAGCACGGTACAGATCCTTTGGCCCTAGGATGTTGTAGCAGCCTGTGGAAGCCCATCGATCCTACACTATTTCATTCTCATCCCTACGTTTAACAAATGACCATTTAAATGCCCTTAAAGTTTGCGGGTCTTCTACTGTTGCAGGAAGCACATTCTACACCCCTAGTGCTCTCTGACTAAAGACACTACCTCTGATATCTGTCCTATATATATCACCTCGCAATACTCAACTATTCAAATCCACCTTCACCCACACTCTCACCCTCACTGGGTACACTTTCACCCTCACTGGGTACACATTCACCCTCACTGGGTACACTTTCACTCACACTGGGTACACTTTCACTCACACTGGGTACACTTTCACCCGCACTGGGTACACTCTCACCCTCACTGGGTGCACTCTCACCCTCACTGGGTGCACTCTCACCCACACTGGGTGCACTCTCACCCACACTGGGTGCACTCTCACCCACACTGGGTACATTCTCACCCACACTGGGTACACTTTCACCCTCACTGGGCGCACTATCACCCTCACCGGGCACACTTTCACCCTCACTGGGTACACTTTCACCCTCACTGGGTACACTCTCACCCTCACTGGGTACACTCTCACCCTCACTGGGTACACTTTCACTCACACTGGGTACACTTTCACTCACACTGGGTACACTTTCACCCTCACTGGGTACACTTTCACCTGCACTGGGTATACTTTCACCCGCACTGGGTACACTTTCACCCGCACTGGGTACACTTTCACCCTCACTGGGTGCACTTTCACCCACACTGGGCGCACTTTCACCCTCACTGGCTACACTTTCACCCTCACTGGCTACACTTTCACCCTCACTGGGTACACTTTCACCCTCACTGGTCACACTTTCACCCTCACTGGGTACACTTTCACCCGCACTGGGTACACTTTCACACTCACTGGGTACACTTTCACCCTCACTGGTCACACTTTCACTCTCACCCACACTGGGTACACTCTCACCCACACTGGGTACACTTTCACCCACACTGTGCACACTCTCACCCGCACTGGGCACACTTCCATCCGCACTGGGCACACTTCCATCCGCACTGGGCACACTTCCACGCGCACTGGGTACACTCTCACCCACACTGGGCACACTCTCACCCGCACTGGGTACACTTTCACCCTCACTGGGTACACTTTCACCCTCACTGGGTACACTTTCACTCACACTGGGTACACTCTCACTCACACTGGGTATACTTTCACCCTCACTGGGTACACTTTCACCCTCACTGGTCACACTTTCACTCTCACTGGGTACACTTTCACCCACACTGGGTACACTTTCACCCACACTGGGTACACTTTCACCCACACTGGGTACACTCTCACCCTCACTGGGTACACTTTCACCCACACTGTGCACACTCTCACCCGCACTGGGCACACTTTCACCCTCACTGGGTACACTCTCTCCCACACTGGGTACACTTCCACCCGCACTGGGTACACTTCCACCCGCACTGGGTACACTTTCACCCTCACTGGTCACACTTTCACTCTCACTGGGTACACTTTCACCCACACTGGGTACACTCTCACCCTCACTGGGTACACTTTCACCCACACTGTGCACACTCTCACCCGCACTGGGCACACTTTCACCCTCACTGGGTACACTTTCACTCACACTAGGTACACTTCCACCCGCACTGGGTACACTTCCACCCGCACTGGGTACACTTCCACCCGCACTGGGTACACTTTCACCCTCACTGGGTACACTTTCACTCACACTGGGTACACTCTCACCCACACTGGGTACACTCTCTCCCACACTGGGTACACTCTCTCCCACACTGGGTACACTTTCACCCTCACTGGGTACACTTTCACCCTCACTGGGTGCACTTTCACCCTCACTGGGTATACTCTCACCCACACTGGGTACACTCTCACCCACACTAGGTGCACTCTCACCCTCACTGGGTACACTCTCACCCACACTGGGTACACTCTCACCCACACTGGGTACACTCTCACCCACACTGGGTACACTTTCACCCACACTGGGTACACTTTCACTCACACTGGGTACACTTTCACTCACACTGGGTTCACTTTCAAATCCTCCTCCTTTGTCCTGCTAATGTCAGTGTCATCTTACACGGACCACAATGACTGGATCCTCCTCCACCCACTGAAAATTCCTCTCCAGGCCCGGAATCCTGGCACCAGGCCGGCTACACAGCCTCCGAGACTCTTAGCTGAAGAGAACAGTCTCTGTCGCTTCGATTGCACTGCCCCCCCCCCCCCACCCACAACCATACCTTTCCCCTCTCTTCCTGCGACTAGAACGCTTCCCCCAGCACAGTGAGGAGACCCATAAACCAGACAAGCTGCAAACACCTCAAACGTGTCGGGCAAGCACAAAGGCTGTGCTCATGTCATCAGAAGGGCAGTGGAGGGGGTGAAGGGGAGCTTGTAAGAGGGAAGTCAGAGAGAGAGAGAGAAAGAGAGAGAAGGAGAGAGAGAGAGAGAGAGAGAGAGGGAGAGAGAGAAGGAGAGAGAAGGAGAGAGAAGGGGAGAGAGAGAGAGGGAGAGAGAGAGGGAGAGAGAGAAGGAGAGAGAGGGAGAGAGATGGAGAGAGAGGGAGAGAGATGGAGAGAGAAGGAGAGAGAGAAGGAGAGAGAGAAGGAGAGAAGGGGAGAGAGAGAGAGAAGGAGAGAGAGAAGGAGAGAGAGAAGGAGAGAGAGAGAGAAGGAGAGAGAAGGAGTGAGAGAGAGAGAAGGAGAGAGATAGAGAGAGAGAGAGATAGAGGTAGAGTTAGAGAGAGAGAGAGAGAGAGATAGAGAGAGATAGAGACAGCAGGAGTTAGAGACAGCAAGAAAGAAGCAGTGCACATGACAATGAACATGCTGGGACCAGATCAGCTGTGTTTGTGATGTTGAGGAGTAAATGTTGGCCAGAACCTCACAGCGCCAGGGTCCCAGGTTCGATTCCAGCCTCGGGCGACTGTCTGTGTGGAGTTTGCACATTCTCCCCGTGTCTGCGTGGGTTTCCTCCGGGTGCTCCGGTTTCCTCCCACAGTCCAAAGATGTGCGGGTCAGGTGAATTGGCCATGCTAAATTGCCTGTAGTGTTAGGTGCATTAGTCAGAATGGGGGGGGTTACTCTTCGGAGGATCAGTGTGGACTTGTTGGGCCGAAGGGCCTGTTTCCACGCTGCAGGGAATCTAATCTAATCTAACACCAGGGGCAACTTTAGCTGCGTATTTTGCAATAATGTCCATGGGATCTTTTACACCCACCTGAGAGATTTGACGTTTCGGGCATAAGCCCTTCTTCAGGAAGGACTTATGCCTGAAACGTCGAATATCCTGCTCCTTGGATGCTGCCTGACCTGCTGCGCTTTTCCAGCAACACATTTTCAGCTCTGATCTGCAGACCTCACTTTCTACCCGCCTGAGAGAGCTGGTTTAGAAGTTCATCTGCGAGGCAGCATTTCTAACAGTGACATGTTCCCTCAGTGCAGCGCTGGGTGCGTCGGCCTGGCTCACAGCCCCAGAGCCCTGGACCCTGTGAAAGGAAGACGAGAGACGCAAAGTTCTCCCTCCACTGTCCCAGATTTCCTGCCAGGATTCTTGCTGAAATCGACGGCACATTGGAAATGCTCAGGAGACTGAATGGATCAAGGACGGAAATTAAATCCCCAAGGGAAAAGATTTACTGGTGCGGAGGAACGGTAATTTCACTGCTCCTGGGAATCTAAGGAGAAAGAATGTCAAATCTTCAGCACTTACCTGCTGCACGAGATTCTCACTGAAAATCCGGGAGTAATTCTCATGAATATATTTCTCTTTCCAATCCTGTCCGTAAAGAAATAGGGTTCAGAATATGAAAGTACCGTCGTTAGGAATTAACTCAAAGATGTGCACATTACCCCACAACCACAGCATATTGAATAAATCCCACTGCTTCTCCCAGTCACTACAGCACTCTGTCAAACAGCACGCTAGTTTTGGGATCGATACTCTCCCAATAACCTGGTATCGATCCCAAACTAATTCTTCGTCCCATTGTCTCCTGTAGCCCGACATGAATCTCAAAAGTAATCACACTGCCCCGTTATATCTCCATAGCCCTGCACAAATCCCAAACTAACCCAATGCCCTGCGCTTTCACTGGAGCTCTGTATTAATCCCAAACTAATCTCTTTCCCCACTCTCTCCCCCTGTATCAATCCCAAAATAATCTACAGCCCTGCTCTTTCCCCATAGCTCTGTATCAATCCCAAACTAATCCCACTCTCCCAATCTCTTCCCGTAGCTCTGTATCAATCCCAAACTAATCCCACTCTCCCAATCTCTTCCCATAGCTCTGTATCAATCCCAAACTAATCCCACTCTCCCAATCTCTTCCCGTAGCTCTATATCAATCCCAAACTAATCCCACCCTCCCAATCTCTTCCCGTAGCTCTGTATCAATCCCAAACTAATCCCACTCTCCCAATCTCTTCCCATTGCTCTGTATCAATCCCAAACTAATCCCACTCTCCCAATCTCTTCCTGTAGCTCAATATCAATCCCAAACTAATCCCACTCTCCCAATCTCTTCCTGTAGCTCAATATCAATCCCAAACTAATCCCACTCTCCCAATCTCTTCCTGTAAACTCTGTATCAATCCCAAACTAATCCCACTCTCCCAATCTCTTCCTGTAGCTCTGTATCAATCCCAAACTAATCCCACTCTCCCAATCTCTTCCCGTAGCTCAATATCAATCCCAAACTAATCCCACTCTCCCAAACTCTTCCCATAGCTCTGTATCAATCCCAAACTAATCCCACTCTCCCAATCTCTTCCTGTAGCTCTGTATCAATCCCTAATGAATCCCACTGTCTTGTTGTCTCCCCTTAGCGAAGGACAGGGCAACAATGGGTTGGAAGAAGTAGGCGAAAGAGGGAGGGGGAGAGAGAGAGAGAGAGCGAGAGCGAGAGAGAGAGCGAGAGAGAGAGAGAGAGAGAGAGAGCGCGAGAGAGAGAGAGAGAGAGAGAGGGAGAGAGAGAAGGGTGTGTATGAAAGTGTGCAAAGGTCTAAGATATCAGAGAATGGCAGAGTGAACTATAAGTGAGAAAGAGAGACAGTATGGTGTGTGAGAGAGGAGGGTGTGAGGGAAGGAATGTTTGTGAGGAAGGGACAGAAGCTGTGAAGGGGTGGAAAGTGAGACAAGCCATGTGTGTGAAAGAGATGGACAGAGAGGGATTGAACATGTGACAAAGACAGGAGATCTGACAGGAGTTGGAGGAAGAGAGAAGGCAGCTGGAGGCTGTATGCCCACACTCACTTCTGGGTTGGTGAAGATTTGCCACAGATCATTGTGAAGGTGGCTGGTATTGTAATTGGAGAGTGACAGAAGGTGACCAAAGTCATCGAGATTCGTCACATACATGAAGAGTGCCTGAAAACGAGAGCAAGAGCCATTCGGTCAGTGAATGTTAAATGTAATCCTAGAAATACTGGGTCAACAGACACCCTATCACCAAACAACACCAGACCATACTCACAGGGATCTGGCTCCCGAGTGCACCACATACCACAATGATTGGATTCTGCATGTTTATTTCTCCCGTCTCTCTCACCCAGCCTGTGTCATCTTCTTCTACATCCCCCATCAGTGTCTCTCACTTTATCCTTGACACACAACAAGTTCTCTCACTCTCAATATCTCTGCTCTTTGTCTCTGTGTGTGATCCGCGCTCTCTGCTGCCTTCTCTCTTGCCCTCTTAATTTCTTCATTCATGATTCATGTGTTCAGTGTGTGTGTGTGTGTGTGTGTGTGTGTGTGTGTGCGCGCGCGCGTGTGTTCAGTGTGTGTGCGCGCGCGCGTGTGTCTGTGTGGGTGTCTGCATCTGTGTGTGAGTGTGTGTGTGTGTGGGAGTGTGTGGGAGTGTGTGTGTGAGGGAGTGTGTGTGTGGGAGTGTGTGTGTGTGGGAGTGTGTGTGTGTGGGAGTGTGTGTGAGGGAGTGTGTGTGAGGGAGTGTATGTGTGGGAGTGTGTGTGTGAGGGAGTGTGTGTGAGGGAGTGTGTGTGAGGGAGTGTGTGTGGGAGTGTGTGTGTGTGGGAGTGTGTGTGTGGGAGTGTATGTGTGAGGGAGTGTGTGGGAGTGTGTGCGTGGGAGTGTATGTGTGACGGAGTGTGTGGGAGTGTGTGTGAGGGAGTGTGTGTGAGGGTGTGTGTGGGAGGGAGTGTGTGGGAGGGAGTGTATGGGAGGGAGTGTATGGGAGGGAGTGTATGGGAGGGAGTGTGTGGGAGTGTGAGGGAGGGAGTGTGAGGGAGGGAGTGTGTGGGAGTGTGTGTGAGGGAGTGTGTGTGAGGGAGTGTGTGTGTGTGGGAGTGTGTGTGTGAGGGAGTGTGTGTGAGGGAGTGTGTGTGTGAGGGAGTGTGTGTGAGGGAGTGTGTGTGAGGGAGTGTGTGGGAGTGTCTGTGAGGGAGTGTGTGTGAGGGAGTGTGTGTGAGGGAGTGTATGTGAGGGAGTGTGTGTGTGGGAGTGTGTGTGTGTGAGTGTGTGTGAGGGAGTGTGTGGGAGTGTGTGTGAGGGAGTGTGTGTGAGGGAGTGTGTGTGTGAGGGAGTGTGTGGGAGTGTGTGTGAGGGAGTGTGAGGGAGTGTGAGGGAGTGTGTGTGTGAGGGAGCGTGTGTGAGGGAGTGTGTGTGTGAGGGAGTGTGTGTGTGGGAGTGTGTGTGTGTGGGAGTGTGTGTGTGTGGGAGTGTATGTGTGGGAGTGTGTGTGGGAGTGTATGAGAGGGAGTGTATGTGTGGGAGTGTGTGTGTGGGAGTGTGTGTGTGGGAGTGTGTGTGTGGGAGTGTGTGTGTTGGAGTGTGTGTGTTGGAGTGTGTGTGAGGGAGTGTGTGTGAGGGAGTGTGTGTGAGGGAGTGTGTGTGAGGGAGTGTGTTTGAGGGAGTGTGTGTGAGGGAGTGTGTGTGAGGGAGTGTGTGTGAGGGAATGTGTGTGTGGGAGTGTGTGTGTGGGAGTGTGTGTGAGGGAGTGTGTGTGAGGGAGTGTGTGTGTGGGAGTGTGTGTGAGGGAGTGTGTGTGAGGGAGTGTGTGTGTGGGAGTGTGTGGGAGTGTGTGTGTGGGAGTGTGTGTGTGAGGGAGTGTGTGTGAGGGAGTGTGTGTGTGTGGGAGCCTTTGTGAGGGAATGTGTGTGTGTGGGAGCGTGTGTGTGTGTGTGGGAGTGTGTGTGAGGGAGTGTGCGTGTGAGGGAGTGTGTGTGTGTGTGTGTGTGTGTGTGGAAGTGTGTGTGTGAGGGAGTGTGTGTGTGAGTGTGCGTGTGTGTGGGAGTGTGCGTGTGTGTGGGAGTGTGCGTGTGTGTGGGAGTGTGCGTGTGAGGGAGTGTGTGTGAGGGAGTGTGAGTGAGGGAGTGTGAGTGAGGGAGCGTGTGTGTGTGTGAGTGTCTGTGAGGGAGTGTGTGGGAGTGTGTGTGTGTGTGGGAGTGTGCGTGTGAGGGAGTGTGCGTGTGAGGGAGTGTGTGTGAGGGAGTGTGAGGGAGTGTGTGGGAGTGTGTGTGTGAGGGAGCGTGTGTGAGGGAGTGTGTGTGTGAGGGAGTGTGTGTGTGGAGTGTGTGTGTGTGGGAGTGTATGTGTGGGAGTGTGTGTGGGAGTGTGTGAGAGGGAGTGTATGTGTGGGAGTGTGTGTGTTGGAGTGTGTGTGAGGGAGTGTGTGTGAGGGAGTGTGTGTGAGGGAGTGTGTGTGAGGGAATGTGTGTGTGGGAGTGTGTGTGAGGGAGTGTGTGTGTGGGAGTGTGTGTGAGGGAGTGTGTGTGTGGGAGTGTGTGTGTGGGAGTGTGTGTGAGGGAGTGTGTGTGAGGGAGTGTGTGTGTGTGGGAGCCTTTGTGAGGGAATGTGTGTGTGTGGGAGCGTGTGTGTGTGTGTGGGAGTGTGTGTGAGGGAGTGTGTGTGAGGGAGTGTGTGTGGGAGTGTGCGTGTGAGGGAGTGTGTGTGTGTGTGTGTGTGTGTGTGTGTGTGTGTGAGAGTGTGTGTGTGAGGGAGTGTGTGGGAGTGTGCGTGTGTGTGGGAGTGTGCGTGTGAGGGAGTGTGTGTGAGGGAGTGTGAGTGAGGGAGTGTGAGTGAGGGAGCGTGTGTGTGTGTGAGTGTGTGTGAGGGAGTGTGTGGGAGTGTGTGTGTGTGTGGGAGTGTGCGTGTGAGGGAGTGTGCGTGTGAGGGAGTGTGTGTGAGGGAGTGTGTGTGAGGGAGTGTGTGTGTGGGAGTGTGTGTGAGGGAGTGTGTGGGAGTGTGTGTGAGGGAGTGTGTGTGAGGGAGTGTGTGTGAGGGAGTGTGTGTGAGGGAGTGTGTGTGTGAGGGAGTGTGTGTGTGAGGGAGTGTGTGTGAGGGAGTGTGTGTGTGAGGGAGTGTGTGTGTGAGGGAGTGTGTGGGAGTGTGTGTGAGGGAGTGTGTGGGAGTGTGTGTGAGGGAGTGTATGTGAGGGAGTGTGTGTGAGGGAGTGTGTGTGTGGGAGTGTGTGTGTGGGAGTGTGTGTGAGGGAGTGTGTGGGAGTGTGTGTGTGTGAGTGTGTGTGAGGGAGTGTGTGGGAGTGTGAGGGAGTGTGTGTGAGGGAGTGTGTGTGAGTGATTGTGTGTGAGGGAGTGTGTGTGTGAGGGAGTGTGTGGGAGTGTGAGGGAGTGTGCGTGTGTGTGGGAGTGTGCGTGTGAGGGAGTGTGTGTGAGGGAGTGTGAGTGAGGGAGTGTGTGTGTGGGAGCGTGTGTGTGTGTGAGTGTGTGTGAGGGAGTGTGTGGGAGTGTGTGAGAGGGAGTGTGTGTGAGGGAGTGTATGTGAGGGAGTGTATGTGAGGGAGTGTGTGTGTGGGAGTGTGTGTGTGGGAGTGTGTGTGTGTGAGTGTGTGTGAGGGAGTGTGTGGGAGTGTGTGTGAGGGAGTGTGTGGGAGTGTGTGTGAGGGAGTGTGTGTGAGGGAGTGTGTGTGAGGGAGTGTGTGTGTGTGGGAGTGTATGTGTGGGAGTGTGTGTGGGAGTGTGTGAGAGGGAGTGTGTGTGTGAGGGAGTGTGTGGGAGTGTGTGAGAGGGAGTGTGAGGGAGTGTGAGGGAGTGTGTGTGTGAGGGAGCGTGTGTGAGGGAGTGTGTGTGTGAGGGAGTGTGTGTGTGGGAGTGTGTGTGTGTGGGAGTGTATGTGTGGGAGTGTGTGTGGGAGTGTGTGAGAGGGAGTGTATGTGTGGGAGTGTGTGTGTGGGAGTGTGTGTGTGGGAGTGTGTGTGTGGGAGTGTGTGTGTGGGAGTGTGTGTGTGGGAGTGTGTGTGTGGGAGTGTGTGTGAGGGAGTGTGTGTGTGGGAGTGTGTGTGAGGGAGTGTGTGTGTGGGAGTGTGTGTGTTGGAGTGTGTGTGAGGGAGTGTGTGTGTGGGAGTGTGTGGGAGTGTGTGTGTGGGAGTGTGTGTGTGGGAGTGTGTGTGAGGGAGTGTGTGTGAGGGAGTGTGTGTGTGTGGGAGCCTTTGTGAGGGAATGTGTGTGTGTGGGAGCGTGTGTGTGTGTGTGGGAGTGTGTGTGAGGGAGTGTGTGTGAGGGAGTGTGTGTGGGAGTGTGTGTGTGAGGGAGTGTGTGGGAGTGTGCGTGTGTGTGGGAGTGTGCGTGTGTGTGGGAGTGTGCGTGTGAGGGAGTGTGTGTGAGGGAGTGTGTGTGTGGGAGCGTGTGTGTGTGTGAGTGTGTGTGAGGGAGTGTGTGGGAGTGTGTGTGTGTGTGGGAGTGTGCGTGTGAGGGAGTGTGCGTGTGAGGGAGTGTGTGTGAGGGAGTGTGTGTGTGGGAGTGTGTGTGAGGGAGTGTGTGGGAGTGTGTGTGAGGGAGTGTGTGTGAGGGAGTGTGTGTGTGAGGGAGTGTGTGTGTGAGGGAGTGTGTGGGAGTGTGTGTGAGGGAGTGTGTGTGTGAGGGAGTGTGTGTGTGAGGGAGTGTATGTGAGGGAGTGTATGTGAGGGAGTGTGTGTGTGGGAGTGTGTGTGTGGGAGTGTGTGTGAGGGAGTGTGTGTGTGGGAGTGTGTGTGTGGGAGTGTGTGTGTGGGAGTGTGTGTGTGTGAGTGTGTGTGAGGGAGTGTATGTGAGGGAGTGTGTGTGTGGGAGTGTGTGTGAGGGAGTGTGTGTGTGTGGGAGTGTGTGAGAGGGAGCGTGTGTGTGTGGGAGTGTGTGTGTGGGAGTGTGTGTGAGGGAGTGTGTGGGAGCGTGTGTGTGTGGGAGTGTGTGTGAGGGAGTGTGTGTGAGGGAGTGTGTGTGAGGGAGTGTGTGTGTGGGAGTGTGTGTGAGGGAGTGTGTGGGAGTGTGTGTGTGGGAGTGTGTGTGTGGGAGTGTGTGTGTGGGAGTGTGTGTGAGGGAGTGTGTGGGAGTGTGTGTGTGGGAGTGTGTGTGTGGGAGTGTGTGTGTGGGAGTGTGTGTGTGAGGGAGTGTGTGTGTGGGAGTATGTGTGTGAGGGAGTGTGTGTGTGAGGGAGTGTGTGGGAGTGTGTGTGCGCATGCATGCGCATGTGTGTATCTTTGTGTGTGTGTGTGCACGCATGTGTCTGCGTGTGTGTGCATGTGTGTGTGTGTATGTGTGTGGGGGGGGTCTCTTCGACACTCTCAGAACATGTTTATCTCTGTCTCTTTTGTCTCTACCCCTTGCGTGTTTCTGCCTCACCTTGAAAGTGTCTTTATATCTGTCCCTCAGCCACCTCATGTCTCCCCTTCCTGCCCACCCTCCCTGCTGCCTTTCTCTGCTGCTTTACCTTTCTGCGGAGATTCTTGCAGAAGATCATATCAGGATCGAGGTCGTCCTGTGTAAAGACATTCTTCTGTCTCAGTTCATTGCGCAGAACCTCCCCTTTGATCAGGTAAGCCTGCGAGACGTACGGAACATTCCAGATACCACTGTGGAGGCAGGGGAGAAAAATCATTAGGCTAAATGCTGGACAGAACTGTCCAAAAAGATCCATGTGTTCGCCCCATCTCCCCCAATCCCTCCCACCCACTAATTCCTTCAATATCTCCATCTCAATCCCTCCTTCTCAGAGTCACAGAGTCATAGAGATGTACAGCACGGAAACAGACCCTTCGGCCCAACCCGTCCATGCCGACCGGATATCCCATCCCAATCTAGTCCCACCTGCCAGCACCCGGCCCATATCCCTCCAAACCCTTCCTATTCATATACCCATCTAAATGCCTCTTAAATGTTGCAATTGTACCAGCCTCCACCACTTCCTCTGGCAGCTCATTCCATACACGTACCACCCTCTGTATGAAAAAGTTGCCCCTTAGGTCTCTTTCATATCTGTCCCCTCTCACCCCAAACCTATGCCCTCTAGTTCTGGACTCCCCCACCCCAGGGAAAAGACTTTGTCTATTTACCCTATCTATGCCCCTCATAATTTTGTAAACCTCTATAAGGTCACCCCTCAGCCTCCGACGCTCCAGGGAAAACAGCCCCAGACTGTTCAGCCTCTCCCTGTAGCTCAGATCCTCCAACCCTGGCAACATCCTTGTAAATGTTTTCTGAACCCTTTCAAGTTTCACAACATCTTTCCGATAGGAAGGAGACCAGAATTGCACGCAATATTCCAACAGTGGCCTAACCAATGTCCAGTACAGCCACAACATGACCTCCCAACTCCTGTACTCAATACTCTGACCAATAAAGGAAAGCAAACCAAACGCCTTCTTCACTATCCTATCTACCTGCGACTCCACATTCAAGGAGCTATGAACCTGCACTCCAAGGTCTCTTTGTTCAGCAACACTCCCTAGGACCTTACCATTAAGTGTATAAGTCCTGCTAAGATTTGCTTTCCCAAAATGCAGCACCTCACATTTATCGGAATTAAACTCCATCTGCCACTCCTCAGCCCATTGGCCCATCTGGTCCAGATCCTGTTGTAATCTGAGGTAACTCTCTTCACTGTCCACTACACCTCCAATTTTGGTGTCATCTGCAAACTTACTAACTGTACCTCTTATGCTCGCATCCAAATCATTTATGTAAATGACAAAAAGTACAAGACCCAGCACTGATCCTTGTGGCACTCCACTGGTCACAGGCCTCCAGTCTGAAAAACAAACCTCCACCACCACCCTCTGTCTCCTACCTTTGAGCCAGTTCTGTATCCAAATGGCTAGTTCTCCCTGTATTCTGTGAGATCTAACCTTGCTAATCAGTCTCCCATGGGGAACCTTGTCGAACGCCTTACTGAAGTCCATATAGATCACATCTACTGCTCTACCCTCATCAATCTTCTTTGTTACTTCATCAAAAACCTCAATCAAGTTTGTGAGACATGATTTCCCATGCACAAAGCCATGTTGACTATCCCTAATCAGTCCTTGCCTTTCCAAATACATGTACATCCTGTCCCTCAGGATTCCCTCCAACAACTTGCCCACCACCGAGGTCAGGCTCACCGGTCTATAGTTCCCTGGCTTGTCCTTACCACCCTTCGTAAACAGTGGCACCACGTTTGCCAACCTCCAGTCTTCCGGCACCTCACCCGTGACTATCGATGATACAAATATCTCAGCAAGAGGCCCAGCAATCACTTCTCTAGCTTCCCACAGAGTTCTCGGGTACTCCTGATCAGGTCCTGGGGATTTATCCACCTTTAACCGTTTCAAGACATCCAGCACTTCCTCCTCTGTAATCTGGACATTTTGCAAGATGTCACCATCTATTTCCCTACAGTCTATATCTTCCATATCCTTTTCCACAGTAAATACTGATGCAAAATATTCATTTAGTATCTCCCCCCTTTTCTGTGGCTCCACACAAAGGCCGCCTTGCTGATCTTTGAGGGACCCTATTCTCTCCCTAGTTACCCTTATGTCCTTAATATATTTGTAAAAACCCTTTGGATTCTCCTAAATTCTATTTGCCAAAGCTATCTCATGTCCCCGTTTTGCCCTCCTGATTTCCCTCTGAAGTATACTCCTACTGCCTTTATACTCTTCTAAGGATTCCCTCGATCTATCCTGTCTGTACCTGACATATGCTTCCTTCTTTTTCTTAACCAAACCCTCAATTTCTTTAGTCACCCAGCATTCCCTATACCTACCAGCCTTCCCTTTCACCCTGACAGGAATATACTTTCTCTGGATTCTTGTTATCTCATTTCTGAAGGCTTCCCATTTTCCAGCCGTCCCTTTACCTGCGAACATCTGCCTCCAATCAGCTTTCGAAAGTTCTTGCCTAATACCGTCAAAATTGGCCTTTCTCCAGTTTAGAACTTCAACTTTTAGATCTGGTCTATCCTTTTCCATCACTATTTTAAAACGAATAGAGTTATGGTCGCTGGTCCCAAAGTGCTCCCCCACTGACACCTCAGTCACCTGCCCTGCCTTATTTCCCAAGAGTAGGTCAAGTTTTGCACCTTCTCTAGTAGGTACATCCACATACTGAATCAGAAAATTGTCTTGTACACACTTAACAAATTCCTCTCCATCCAAACCTTTAACACTATGGCAGTCCCAGTCTATGTTTGGAAAGTTAAAATCCCCTACCATAACCACCCTATTATTCTTACAGATAGCTGAGATCTCCTTACAAGTTTGTTTCTCAATTTCCCTCTGACTATTGGGGGGGGGGGGGGGGGTCTATAATACAATCCCAATAAGGTGATCATCCCTTTCTTAGTTCCCTGGATGTATTTCTGGGAATATCCTCCCTCAGCACAGCTGTAATGCTATCCCTTATCAAAAACGCCTCTCCCCCTCCCCTCTCATCTCCCTTTCTATCCTTCCTGTAGCATTTGTATCCTGGAACATTAAGCTGCCAGTCCTGCCCATCCCTGAGCCATGTTTCTGTAATTGCTATGATATCCAGGTCCCATGTTCCTAACCATGCTCTGAGTTCATCTGCCTTCCCTGTTAGGCCCCTGGCATTGAAATAAATGCTGTTTAATTTATCAGTCCTACCTTGTCCCTGCCTGCCCTGACTGTTTGACTCACTTCTGTTCCCAGCTGTACCCCTCTCAGATCGATCTCTTTCCTCACTATCTCCCTGGGTCCCCCCCCCCACCTTACTAGTTTAAATCCTCCCAAGCAGTTCTAGCAAATTTCCCTGCCAGTATATTAGTCCCCTTCCAATTTAGGTGCAATCCGTCCTTCTTGTACAGGTCACTTCTACCCCAAAAGAGATTCCAATGATCCAAAAATGTGAATCCTTCTCCCATACACCAGCTCCTCAGCCATGCATTCATCTGCTCTATCCTCCTATTCCTGCCCTCACTCGCTCGCAACACTGGGAGTAATCCAGATATTACTACCCTTGAGACCTCCTTTTTAAATTTCTGCCTAACTCTGTAATCTCCCTTCAGAATCTCAACCTTTTCCCTTCCTATATTGTTGGTTCCAATGTGGACAATGACCTCCTGCTGACCCCTCTCCCCCGTGAGAACATTCTGCACCCTCTGAGACATCCTTGATCATGGCACCAGGGAAACAACACACCATTCTGCTTTTTCTCTGCTGGCCACTGAAATGTCTGTCTGTACCTCGGACTACAGAATCCCCTAACACAATTGATCCCTTGGAAGCTGACGTAGCCCTCGTTGCATTAGAGCCAGTCTCAATACCAGAAACGTGGCTGTTTGTGCTACGTTCCTCTGAGAATCCATCACCCCCCTACATTTTCCAAAACAGCATACCTGTTTGAAATGGGGATAGCCACAAAAGACTCCTGCACTAGGTCCTGACCTCTCTCACCCTTCCTGGAGGTAACCCATCTATGTGACTGTATCTAAGACCTTCCCCCTTCCTAGAACTGCATTCCAAAACATACTGTAGCTATTACAAATTCCTCATTGCTTCTATGTGTCTCTCCAACCGATCCATTTGATCTGATAAGATTCACATCCAACAGCATTTATGACAGATATAATCCGCAGTAACCCTTAAACTCTCTTTAAACTCTCACACCTGACAAGAAGTACATATCACTGCAAAGGCTATTTTTGCTCCTTCACAATCTACAGACCCAGAAAATAACACCCTCTTATTCCTCTACAAACCCTGTCCCAGGTTAAATTAATAGCTATGGCTTATATTTTAAGTTTAATCAAGAGACATATCTCCAAAAACATATAATCAAGAAAGAACCCACCCTACTCACTACTGCAGCCTTTCTCTTGGACAGACTTAAAACAATGATTAACGTATCTGATTCTGTGCTGTGAACTTCACCCAAACGGGTTCCTCCAAGATTAGTTGTGAATTGTACTGTTTGTTAATTTTCCCAGACACACTCCAATGTCCAGCAAGACACAAATTCTAACTTCAAAGGCGGTAACTGTGCAGGTTCTCTCTCTCCTGCACTGTCCTCACCATGTGCTTCATTTATCTGCTCTTCTCCCTTTTAAAACTGCTGTTGTTTTGACTCTTTCTTTTCCCCAAAGTTCCCAAACGATGCAACACCAAATAAAACAGGAATCGCTGCTCCTGGAAATCACCTCCAACACCTAAAATACCTCAAAAAAAAAGGAGCAGCTGTTACAGCCAGAAATTTTTCCCGTCCTCCATCTTAGATTACACAGCTCTTGTTCTATCTTCCTCCATCTCTCCCTCCTTCCTCATTTCTTCCTGAAATCTTCAATGCCTTCCTCTATCTCCCTCAAAACCTCTTGCCTCCATCTTTCTACAATCCTTCCTTTCCCTTCATCTCCCTCAATCCGTCTTTCCTTCACCATCATCTCTGCCCACCTCTCTTTCAATCCCTCCTTCCCACTATCGTTTCGATCAAGCCCTGGGCTAATGATGAGCTAAGACATATGGTCTGTCAATCAAAGTCCCCAACATTGGAGAATTTAAACAGCTTTCCTGGATATCTTCAGCAAACAGTCTGCATGGTTTAATTAAAGTTGACATTATAACAGTCTATTTAAACAGCACAATAAGAGAGCAAACAGAGCTTACTTAAACATCACAGTACATCACAAGTGCTGAAAACTGTCCAGGCTGCCATTGGGTTCTGGTTTGAGTCCATTCTCGAGTTGGATCTTTAATATTACACATCAGGACGGGGTCTTTAGTACAAGTTTAAAGTCTGGTTGAAGATTTGTAGCTCGGGTGTCCGTTGTTGTGGTTCTGCTCGCCGAGCTGGACGTTTTTGCTGCAAACGTTTCGTTCCCTGGCTAGGGAACATCATCAGTGCTATTGGAGCCTCGTGTGAAGCGCTGCTTTGATGTTTCTTCCGGTATTTATAGTGGTTTGTTCTTGCCGCTTCCGGGTGTCAGTTTCAGCTGTAGTGGTTTGTATATGGGGTCCAGGTCGATGTGTCTGTTAACGGATGTTCTTGCCGCTTCCGGGTGTCAGTTTCAGCTGTAGTGGTTTGTATATGGGGTCCAGGTCCATGTGTCTGTTAATGGAGTTTGTGGATGAATGCCATGCCTCTAGGAATTCCCTGGCTGTTCTCTGTCTGGCTTGTCCTATGATGGTAGTGTTTTCCCAGTCAAATTCATGTTCCTGGTTGTCTGAGTGTATGGCTACTAGGGATAGCTGGTATCATAGGACAAGCCAGACAGAGAACAGCCAGGGAATTCCTAGAGGCATGGCATTCATCCACAAACTCCATTAACAGACACATGGACCTGGACCCCATATACAAACCACTACAGCTGAAACTGACACCCGGAAGCGGCAAGAACAAACCACTATAAATACCGGAAGAAACATCAAAGCAGCGCTTCACAGGAGGCTCCAATAGCACTGACGATGTTCCCTAGCCTGGGAACGAAACGTTTGCAGCAAAAACTTCCAGTTTAGTACAAGTGTTCATCAGTTGGACATGCGTAAATTGAGGAGCCGTGTATTTACAAAGAATCTGTTTACAACAAAAACTACAGCAACCTTTCCCAGTAAAAACAGGTCGATTCCTCCAGCAAATTACAGTCAATGGTGGATAGTTAGGAGAATAATTCCGTGCAGAAAGTGAATCCTCCGTCACTCTCAGTAGCAGACCCGTGACATGCACGCACTTGTGTATATACCACGCAGATTAATCAGATAACCGCACTCTCAAAGAAAGTGAAAATCTTTTGATGTCCCCAAAACAACCAGCGTGATTAACATTACCTGAGCTGCCTACTTTGTAATTATACTGAATGCACAGCATAGAGAAAGGGCAGCTGACCCAAGCTGTCCATTCTGGGAATCTGAGCATCCTCACATCTTTAAGCATTTAAATCCACCCTCGTAGCTTTCTGCCATTTAGGAAGTGCCTGTTTAAAGGTACCTTTAGGTGCCCAAAGTGGAATTCTGCCTGTTCATTCAACTTATTCATATCTCTTTGTAACAATGTGCTTCCATCTACCCTGCTTACAAGTTCAGAGCATCAATGTTTGCTGTTATTATACCTTACTTGGAGACAGAATTCAACTAGTTTACAACGGGACAAATCACAAATTCGTTTCGTCAGCCCAGTTACTCACACTCTCTTCAACTGCACGATTTCGATGTAGTCCTCCGAGCGGCTGTAGTAGCCGTCAGCGTTTACTGCGCCCCAGAAGTTGGACCACAGCTTGCCGTGACGACTGACCATTGGCGCGATCACGAACCTGGGGGGGGGAGGGAGGGAGAGACAGGCCAATGGATAAACACGACAGCAGCAACTGTGAGGGGCACCCAGACCATGTGACACTTGAATCCTGAGGCAGGTTAGACGGTCACAGGTTCAAGCCTTCACTTCAGAACCATCAGAGGTGGGGGGGGCCATCCTTTGGTTGAGACCTTAAGCCAAGTGTCCTCTCAGATAAAAGCAAAAGTCATTACTTCGAACATCATCCCTCCTCTTGTAGCCACAATGTTAATATATTATTTACTTGCTGTTTTCTGAAGTTGTTTGCAATGAACTTAATGACCTCCTCCTTCACTGGCCTCCTCAGTGGATTCAATTACCGTCTTGACACACACAGCGCCAGAGACCCGGGTTCAATTCCCGACTCAGGCGACTGACTGTGTGGAGTTTGCACGTTCTCCCCGTGTCTGTGTGGGTTTCCTCCGGGTGCTCCGGTTTCCTCCCACAGTCCAAAGATGTGCGGGTCGGGTGAATTGGCCATGCTAAATTGCCCGTAGTGTTAGGTAAGGGGTATATGTAGGGGTATGGGGTGGGTTGCGCTTCGGCGGGTCGGTGCGGACTTGTTGTGCCGAAGGGCCTGTTTCCACACTGCAAGTAATCTAATCTAAAGACAGGCAGAGATGGACTTCCAGCAACACCCACCAGGTGGCGGCAGTAAGCCACTCTCAGCAGGGAGACATCTTAAAAGCTGCCCAGATGGAGATGACGTTCACTGACAGCATTTATGTGGCACCTTCCACCACCACAGGGCACCCCAAGTGCTTCACAATCGTCACACTAGTTAAATGTCCTCCCCTAAAGTGGACTGGGGAAGGGGGCGGGAAAACAGGGGTGGGGTGGTTTAGGAGGTAAACAAGATGGATTCTTACGACAAGTGACAATAGTTTCATGGCCACTGTTAATAAGGGTCATTTTCACATTCTAAATGAATGAACTGAATTTAAATTCCCATCAGATGCCATGGTGGGATTTGAACCCGTGTCCCCACAGTGTTCGTTGTGCCTCTTGAGAAAGGGCTTATGCCCGAAACGCCAAATTTCCTGTTCCTTGGATGCAGCCTGGACCTGCTGCGCTTTTCCAGCAACACATTTTCACCTCTGGATTAACAGTCCAGTGTCACTACTGCGACGCTATCCTTTCCCATTATTTTGGTTAAGGATGGCTACTGGTCCTAGGACACCAGGGTTAATTGTTCTCTCTCTCTCTCAAAAACAAAAACATCAGCTGTGGAATGATTTCCAACCCGAGATATGTTTCGGCCTTATTTTGCCACCTCCTCTGAAAAAGCAGCGCTGCTGGCAGTGCAGCACTCCCTCAAGTGCTGGCACTGGGAGTGTGGGCCTGGATTTGGAAGTCTGAGCCAGCAGGGTGAAGGGGGGAAGGCAAGGTTAAAGCCCTCACAAAGCCCAATTGCACCCCAAGTGTCTTCTATCTAAAGGGTGCTCATTGCAGCAGCGAGTATCGCAACGTCCAGAGCAAGTGGAGCAAAGCCCCCTAAATTTGCATTTAGATAGTGTCTGTATTCATTGGTGTTGAGAGAATCTTTGATTGAAATGTACAAAACCCTGAGGAGGCATCTTCTCAAGTGGGACATTCTACAATTGAGGGTGGGGGTGAAAGATTTCAAATCAGACACCTCCCACTTAAGATGGAGATCTGGATTTCCTCTCTCAGAAGGTTATGTGGATTTTTGAATTCCTGCCTGAGAGGACAAGCGATCACTGAAAAGGGAGGCAGGTTTTAATGTGGGAGAATAGGTGTAAAAACAATAACTGCAGATGCTGGAAACCAGATCCTGGATCAGTGGTGCTGGAAGAGCGCAGCAGTTCAGGCAGCATCCAACGAGCAGCGAAACCGACGTTTCGGGCAAAAGCCCTTTATCAGGAATAAAGGCAGAGAGCCTGAAGGGTGGAGAGATAAGCTAGAGGAGGGTGGGGGTGGGGAGAGAGTAGTACAGAGTACAATGGGTGAATGGGGGAAGGGATGAAGGTGATAGGTCAGGGAGGAGAGGGTGGAGTGGATAGGTGGAAAAGGAGCTAGGCAGGTCGGACAAGTCCGGACAAGTCACAGGGACAGTGCTGAGCTGGAAGTTTGGAACGAGGGTGAGGTGGGGGAAGGGGAAATGAGCAAACTGTTGAAGTCCACATTGATGGCCAGACTGAACAGTGGGGTTGAGACCACAATCAGATCAGCCACGATCTTAGTGAATGGCAGAGCAGGCCGAATGGCCTATTTCTCAGCCTGCCAGTATTGGACTGGGGTGGGCCAAGGTCAGAGGTCACACGACGCCAGGTTATAGTCCAACAGGTTTAATTGGAGGCTGTCGGAGCCACCTGATGAAGGAGCGACGCTCCGAAAGCTAGTGCTTGCAATTAAACCTGTTGGGACTATAACCTGGTGTTTGTGAGATCTTTAACACTGTTCAACAGGTATATTTGAAATCATACGCTTTTGAAGCACTTGCTTCATCGGGTGATCTCACTGGATGAAGGGGCAGCGCTCCGAAAGCTGGCGATTCCAAATAAACCCGTTGGAACTGTCACCTGGGTGCTGTGTGACTTCTGACTTGGCCTACTTCTCACATTCTTAACGTAGCAACACATCTCCCAGGTTGCTTCGGAGGAACGCTACCCAACATTAAGTGGCCACCGAGTTCCACAAAGCGATCAACAGGTCGGTTTTGAGGAACGTTATAAAAGGAGGAGCTTAGAGACGGAATTCCAGAGCCCAAAGCCCAGACAACTGAAGTCACGGCCACCGACGTTGGAGCGACTATAACTGAGGATTTCTCCGGCAGTCAGGACTAGGAGAACACAGAGAGACATCAGCAGCTGTGGGACTGGAGGTGAGAGGATAGGTAGGGGCCAGTTAGGCCGCAGATTTTAAAATTAAGATTTTTGAATTAATTCATCATGGGTAGTAGTGGGGCCAACATTTATTGTCTATCCCTAACTTGAGAAGATGCGGTGAGCCACTTCCTTGTGGTCTCTATGGTGAAAATGAGGTCTGCAGATGCTGGAGATCAGAGCTGAAAATGTGTTGCTGGAAAAGCGCAGCAGGTCAGGCAGCATCCAAGGAGCAGGAGAATCGACGTTTCGGGCATGAGCCCTTCATCAGGAATGAGGAGAGGGTGCCGGGCAGGCTTAGATAAAAGGTAGGGAGGAGGGACTTGGGGGAGGGGCGATAGAGATGTGATAAGTGGAAGGAGGTCAAGGTGAGGGTGATCGGCCGGAGTGGGGTGGGGGCGGAGGGGTCAGGAAGAAGATTGCAGGTTAGGAAGGCGGTGCTGAGTTCGAGGGTTGGGACTGAGACAAGGTGGGGGGAGGGGAAATGAGGAAACTGGAGAAATCTGAGTTCATCCCTCATGGTTGGAGGGTTCCCAGGCGGAAGATGAGCAGAGGGATCTTGGTGCCCATGTACACAGATCTCTGAAAGTTGCCACCCAGGTAAATAGTGCTGTGAGGAAGGCATATGGTGTACTGGGCTTTATTGGTAGAGGAATTGAGTTCCGGAGTCCTGAGGTCATGTTGCAACTGTATAAGACTCTGGTGCGGCCTCATCTGGAGTATTGTGTGCAGTTTTGGTCGCCTTACTATAGGAAGGATGTGGAGACATTGGAACGAGTGCAGAGGAGGTTTACCAGGATGTTGCCTGGAATGGTAGGAAAATCTTATGAGGAAAGGCTGAGGCACTTGGGGCTGTTCTCACTGGAGAAGAGAAGGTTTAGGGGAGATTTGATAGAGGTGTATAAGATGATTAGGGGTTTAGATAGGGTCGACAGTGAGAACCTTTTACCGCTAATGGAGTCAGGTGTTACTAGGGGACACAGCTTTAAATTAAGGGGTGGTAGGTATAGGACAGATGTTAGGGGTAGATTCTTTACGCAGCGGGTTGTGAGTTCATGGAATGCCCTGCCAGTAGCAGTGGTGGACTCTCCCTCTTTATGGTCATTTAAGCGGGCATTGGATAGGCATTTGGAAGTTATTGGGCTAGTGTAGGTTAGGTAGGATTCGGTCGGCGCAACATCGAAGGCCGAAGGGCCTGTACTGCGCTGTATCTTTCTATGTTCTATGTTCTAAGATGAGGCGCTGTATGATGTGGGGACACCCACTGTGCTAACAGCTACGGAGCTCCAGGACTTTGACCCAGCGACAGTGAAGGAATGGCAATACATTTCCAACTCAGGATACGTGTGTGGATTGAAGGGGAACTTACAGGTGGTGGTGCTCTGCTGTCTGTGTTCAAAGGGGCTATCAAATGGGCCCTGGTGAGTTGCTGCAGTGCACCAGTCGTCGGGGGAGTGACTGCCGAAGGTGATGAATGTGGTGTTAGTCAAGTGGGCTGCTTTGTACTAGACGCTGTCGAGTCCCTTTAATGCTGTTAGAACTGCACCCATCCAAACAAATGGGAGGGTATTCTCTCACACTCATGACTTACACCTTGTCAGACGTTCAGAAATAAGGGCCACATGGTGGATCAGTGCTCAGCGCTGCTGCCTCACGGCGCCAGGGAGCCTACATTTGATTCCAGCCACGGGCGACTGTCTGTGTGGAGTTTGCACATTCACTCTGTGGGTTTCCACCGGGTGCTCCGGTTTCCTCCCACAATCCAAAGATGTGCAGGCCAGGCTACACTGTCCATAGTATTGAGGGATGTGTAGGTTAGGTGCATTCGTCAGGGGTAAATGCAGAGTAGATTTGGGTAGGATACTCTTTGGAGGGTGGGTATGGACTTGTTGGGCCGAAGGGCCTTTTCCTGTAAGGATTAGAACACAGAACATAGAAAAATACAGCGCAGTACAGGCCCTTCGGCCCTCGATGTTGCGCCGACCCAAGCCCACCTAACCTACACTAGCCCACTATCCTCCATATGCCTATCCAATGCCCGTTTAAATGCCCATTAAGAGGGAGAGCCCACCACTGTTACTGGCAGGGCATTCCATGAACTCAGGACTCGCTGAGTAAAGAATCTACCCCTAACATCTGTCCTATACCAACCTCCCCTTAATTTAAAGCTATGCCCCCTCGTAATGGCTGACTCCATACGTGGAAAAAGGTTCTCATGGTCAACCCTATCTAAACCCCTAATCATCTTGTACACCTCTATCAAGTCACCCCTATAGGGAATCAAGGAGTTGGTCAGTTGCTTCAGAATAAAAAGTGAGGTCTGCAGATGCTGGAGATCAGAGCTGAAAATGTGTTGCTGGTTAAAGCACAGCAGGTCAGGCAGCATCCAAGGAACGGGAGATTCGACGTTTCGGGCCGGAGCCCTTCATCAGGAATCTCCCTGATGAGATAGAGAGAATTCCTGATGAAGGGCTCTGGCCCGAAACGTCGAATCTCCTGTTCCTTGGATGCTGCCTGACCTGCTGCGCTTTAACCAGCGACACATTTTCAGTAGTTGCTTCAGAATTCCAAGCCTCCGACCTGCTCTTGCTAAACCAGGAATTAAGGCAGATTAGCGAGCATAGCCAGGCATAGGTGAACAAGGCTTTGACATGATGAATGAGGGTGGGAGAACTTTGCACATGCAAACTTGACAGAGAGTAAGAAGTTGATGGGAGGGCAGTATAACGTTGGAGTAGTCAGGTGTAGAAATCCGGATGTGATAAGTAGGAGGGTATGAATGATGAATTAACCTTACCGATTGTGTTCAATGAGGATCTTCAGGGTTTCTGGATTACTGAGGGCCACGTCAGCATCCAGGCTGAAATAATAGTCGCAGTCCGGGTCCTGGCGACACACGTGCCTGAGGAATACAATGGAGGATACAAAGGAACGGAAATGAGGTACAGACTGGCTTCCCTTCGAAAGGCAGGCGCTGGTGGAGAGGTACTGGGCACTCAGCCCAAATAAAAAACCATCTCCTCAGTCCCTCCCTCCTCCACCACTTCTCAGAGAATCGGACACGTTCCTTGCAGAGACATGTCTCGGAGTATGACTAAATGTAATAAGGCGATCATAAATCAGGCGAGCAAGGGGCGGCACTCACAACATGACTCTTGGCAAACGCTGTACATATTCATGCACGAGGGCCTGTCGCCGTAGAGGAAGAGAGCTGTCCGACAACTTCTGGACTCAGGGAAGGCTAAACTTGCCATCGGGGAAATACAACAAAGGTCCCCCAGAATAGAGGCAAAATAGCGCAGTGTTAATCAAACAGAAAACACGGGATATTTGACAGCATTTGTGGAGAGAATCGAGTGTTTGATTCTGTTTCCTCAAAACACAGCGTTCCCTGTGTTTGTTAAACCTTCACCTGCTCCCTGAAGGGGGTGGTCCTATTAAGAGAGATTGAGAGGCTCAGGCTTGGGATTTTAATCAATGAGAAGGGATCTCATTCAAACAGACCACATTCTGACAGGGTAGAGGCAGAAAGGATGTTCTCCCTCTGGCCAAAGAGATAGGCAGAGGGTGGGGGGGGGGGGAAAGAGAAAAAAAAACACTAATTAGAGAGCTTTGAGGAATCCCAAAGCTCAGGGGCCAATCAGCTGAAGGCTCGGCTGTTATTGGTGGAACGATTAAAACTGGGGGGGGGGGCCAGAACTGGAGAAACAGAGCAATCCCAGAGGTTTGCAGGAACTGCAGGAGATTCGATAGAGAGGGGAGGGTGTAGGGGCTGGAGGTAGTTAGTAAAAAACGGAAGGGGGTGTCGGGAGTGGAGGAGGTTGCAGAGATAAGGAGGGGTCTAGGGGTTGAAGGAAGAGCAGTGTAGGGGATGGAGGAGGTAATCGACACAGGGAGGGGCAAAGCCACAAAAGGGATCTTTAAATGAGGATGAGAATCTTTAAAATTGAAGGGTTGTGAAGCAGCGGAAGGCAGGGTTGGACGCGTTCGGGGGGGGGGGGGGTGGATGTGTGAACAGGAGGCACTGCGAGTTGAGACAGGCAATAGAACTATGATTGACACTGGTTCATGGAGGGTAGAATGTGATGGACCAGCCAGGCGTGCGACAGAGCGGTCAGGTCGAGACTACAAAGGCATTGGATGAAGGTAGCAGTTAAGTAAAAAGGGCTTATGCTCGAAACGTCGAATTCTCTATTCCTGAGATGCTGCCTGACCTGCTGTGCTTTGACCAGCAACACATTTGCAGCTGAAGGTAGCAGTTGACTTGAGGTGGGTGAAGATGGGTGGACACAGGCAGGTGCGATGATGGCACGCTTGTATTAAACATTGATGCCAGTAACAGCGCACACATCATCGTGGTGACTAAACCGCAGCGTTTAAGTCAACCGGAGTGTCAGGATCATGCTACTCACATCCCCATGTCCCTGGCTTCACCCTCCGTCAATTCCTCCTCAGGGCCAACGATTTTAATGCTGTAGAAATCCTCCTGGTGTTCCTCCCAGAACATCTGGATGTGTTTTTCGTGGTAAACCTCCTGTTTGTAAACATGTAGGATGGAGTTAAATTACAGATGCAGCGTGGGGGCATCCTATGCGGCCTTTAACCCGGCACTGAGGCGTTCGGGCCTACTTCAGGCCTAGTGGTGGGGAGCACTGGAAAGACTCCCGGTCGTCATGGTCCCACCCAACGGCTTTCCTGCGCTGTAGCCAGCATGGGCAGACCACAGAAACATGGTCAGCCACCCAAGTCCACTTATTCACCCCATGACGTGATGCACTCAGGAATGTCACCCATCCCACCCTCTTACTGCCCACCTCCCTCCAAAGCCAAAGGTCATCAAGACCAGGGGCCTTGGGGTATCGGTCAAACATTACACGGATTCTCCTCGGCCAAGAGGACAATGCGAAAACAATGCATTTGGATAGCGCCAATCACAGGCTTTGGGTCATTCCCCAGCATTTTGCAGCCAATTAAGATGTTGTAACACATGAAAACACAGCAGACAATTTGTACACAGCAAGATCCCATAATCTCAATAACCTACTTTATTTTACCTAACATTAAGCCCAGAACACGAGAGAGAGAGAGAATGAGTGAGAGAGTGAGAGAAAGAGAGAGAGAGAGAGTGAGAGAGAGAGAGAGAAAGAGAGAGAGAGAGTGAGAGTGAAAGAGAGAGAGAGAGTGAGAGTGAGACCAGAGAGAGAGAGAGACCAAAGAGAGAGAGAGAGAGAGAGAGAGAGACAGAGAGAGACAGAGAGTGAGTGAGTGAGAGTGAGTGAGTGAGTGTGAGAGAGAGAGAGAGAGTGAAAGAGTGTGAGACCAGAGAGAGAGAGAGAGAGACAGAGAGACAGAGACAGAGAGAGAGACGGAGAGAGAGAGAGAGAGTGTGAGTAAGTGAGTGAGCGAGAAGCTTAGCCCTGACAGGACAGCTCAGTGACCACGATGAGGGCGTGACTTCGAGTCTGGGGCTCAAGCCTTTCCTCGCAATGGGGCTCGAAACCCGTGACCAATAGAGGCAGGGTGAGCTAGGATCATGGCACTGAGAAAGGTCAGCCCACCACTCTCCCCATCTCCCAGGGGAGTGGGAGGATCTGAAATTCCAGCATCTCAGTCCCACCCACTCATACATTCCAGGCAAATCCGGCTCCCTGCGTACCTTGTTATAGATGAAGAGGCTCCGCTGTTCCAGGGGGTATTCCAGGGCAGCAAGGCGTTCCAGAAATTCTGGGAGGAATGGGGTGGGCTGCAGGATGAAGACTGCAATCAGGACCTGAGGATAGTCTTCCTCCTGATGGAGGAATACAAAAACAAGAGATTTTATTGGCAGTGACACGGGAACGCAAACCATCCAAACCCTCCCACAAACTGTCACACTCACACACCAAGGCTATCTGCCCCTGTAAATACTGACACACCCCTCCCAGGGACCCCCTCCCCACTCCCTGGGGACCCCCCTCTGTAAATACTGACACACCCCTCCCCGGGAACCCCCTCCCCACTCCCTGGGGACCCCCCCCTGTAAATACTGACACACCCCTCCCAGGGACCCCCTCCCCACTCCCCGGGGACCCCCCTGTAAACACTGACACACTCCCCCTCCCCGGGGACCCCTTGTAAATACTGACACACTCCCCCCTCCCCAGGGACCCCTTGTAAACACTGACACACTCCCCCCTCCCCAGGGACACCTTGTAAACACTGACACACTCCCCCTCCCTGGGGACCCCCTGTAAACACTGACACACTCCCCCTCGTTGGGGACCCCCTGTAAACACTGACACACTCCCCCTCCCCGGGGACCCCTTGTAAACACTGACACACTCCCCCTCCCCGGGGACCCCCTGTAAACACTGACACACTCCCCCTCCCCGGGGACCCCTTGTAAACACTGACACACTCCCCCTCCCCGGGGACCCCTTGTAAACACTGACACACTCCCCCTCCCCGGGAACCCCTTGTAAACACTGACACACTCCCCCTCCCCGGGGACCCCTTGTAAACACTGACACACTCCCCCTCCCCGGGAACCCCTTGTAAACACTGACACACTCCCCCTCCCCGGGAACCCCTTGTAAACACTGACACACTCCCCCTCCCCGGGGACCCCTTGTAAACACTGACACACTCCCCCTCCCCGGGGACCCCCTGTAAACACTGACACACTCCCCCTCCCCGGGGGCCCCTTGTAAACACTGACACACTCCCCCTCCCCGGGGACCCCCTGTAAACACTGACACACTCCCCCTCCCCGGGGACCCCCTGTAAACACTGACACACTCCCCCTCCCCGGGGACCCCTTGTAAACACTGACACACTCCCCCTCCCCGGGGACCCCCTGTAAACACTGACACACTCCCCCTCCCCGGGGACCCCTTGTAAACACTGACACACTCCCCCTCCCCGGGGACCCCCTGTAAACACTGACACACTCCCCCTCCCCGGGGACCCCTTGTAAACACTGACACACTCCCCCTCCCCGGGGACCCCCTGTAAACACTGACACACTCCCCCTCCCCGGGGACCCCCTGTAAACACTGACACACTCCCCCTCCCCGGGGACCCCCTGTAAACACTGACACACTCCCCCCTCCCCAGGGACACCTTGTAAACACTGACACACTCCCCCTCCCCGGGGACCCCCTGTAAACACTGACACACTCCCCCTCCCCGGGGACCCCCTGTAAACACTGACACACTCCCCCTCCCCGGGGACCCCTTGTAAACACTGACACACTCTTCCCCCTCCCCGGGGACCCCTTGTAAACACTGACACACTCCCCCCTCCCCAGGGACACCTTGTAAACACTGACACACTCCCCCTCCCCGGGGACCCCCTGTAAACACTGACACACTCCCCCTCCCCGGGGACCCCCTGTAAACACTGACACACTCCCCCTCCCCGGGGACCCCTTGTAAACACTGACACACTCTTCCCCCTCCCCGGGGACCCCTTGTAAACACTGACACACTCCCCCCTCCCCAGGGACACCTTGTAAACACTGACACACTCCCCCTCCCCGGGGACCCCCTGTAAACACTGACACACTCCCCCTCCCCGGGGACCCCCTGTAAACACTGACACACTCCCCCTCCCCGGGGACACCTTGTAAACACTGACACACTCCCCCTCCCCGGGGACCCCCTGTAAACACTGACACTCCCCCTCCTCGGGGACCCCTTGTAAACACTCCCTCCCTGGTATCCCCCTTAGTATCAACACCCTCCTGTAACTGCGCCCACCAATGAGCATTTCTTTCTGTCAGCCCCCCTTTCCAAATATTTAACCAATAGATTAACGACAGTAAATGGGACAGCTTTTCTCTAAATCCCTCAATGTGTTTAATCCTGACTTTCTCGAAGCTCAGGAGCGGAATCATGAATCCCTCACAGCTGCTGGGCAGGTGGTTTGAAACACTTCTAAAATGCTTCATAACTCCTGTGTTGAAACCAAAGCAGTCACGACTATGCATGGGCCTCTTCCTGTTGCCCTGGCAACCACTGCGTTGTTGTTCTAAGCAGTAGCTGCAGTACGTGTCTGAGCAAACAGCGATCCAAGATGCACAGCTGTATGAAGCTTTGTTCAAGATCCCCGTGAATAGAAATGCCTCTCCTTCACCCTGCATCAATCTGCTGCTCTCATTTCACTGACAGTGACACACAGTATGATACACATGGACATACGTGACACACATATACCATGGCATAATGGCACCCCCCAGGGCACACACAAAGACTTGAAACAAGCACACACTGACACACACACACACACACACACACACACACACACACACACACACACACACACACACACACACACACACACACACAAATGATGATGAAATGAACTTGTGTACACACACACACACACACCATGAAATAAATGATGATGAAATGAACTTGTGTACACACACACACACACATACACACACACACCATGAAATAAATGATGATGAAATGAACTTGTGTACACACACACACACACACACACACACACACACACACACACACACCATGAAATAAATGATGATGAAATGAACTTGTATATATACACACACACACACGAAATAAATGATGATGAAATGAACTTGTATACACACACACACACACACACATAACATGACATACAGAGTGTCACACACAGCAACACAAGACACAGACAGTGAAACGGACAAACACTAACATACAACAATATACATGGTGAATGACACAAAGATAGTGACAGGCACAGACAGAGTAACACAGTGACACCCATACAATACATAAAGAGACACACATGGTACACAGGGAGTACCACACAGAGGTGATAGTAGGATTTAACAGAGCCAGTAGACTTTATGTGCAGGATGTAAAATTTTGATTTCCTGAGGTGGATTTCAGACACCAAGTTTAAATTAGAGATGTGGTCAGTCTGGACTGAGAACTGGTTAATAGACAGAAAACAGACGGGAGGAATAAATTGGTCATTTTCATGTTGGCAGGCTGTAATTGCAATCACTGGGCTATCACAGGGATCAATGCCTCGCCCCTAGCCATACACTATCTATATCTGGGATTTCAATGAGGAGATTAAAATGTAATACTTCTAAATTTGCAGATGACTATAAGACAAGTTGAGAGTGAAGGGTGCTCAGACACAAGGATGCTGTAAGGGAACTTGGAGTGAATGGGAAAGAATCTGGCAAATGGAATACAATGTGAGGGAACATGAAATTATCAGAAATTGAGAACACTTTTTAAACAGCAAGAACCTGGGAAGAGTTGCACATCAAAGAGATTTGGGTACCCATGCTCGTGATTGATTGAAAGTTAGCATGCAGGTACAGTAAACAACTAAGACAACAAACGGTACGTATTAGAAGATTTTTCTAATCATTCGTATACAGAATGAGAATGTCACTGGCAAGGGCAGTGTTTTTTTTTAATATTTACTCATGGAAGGAGGAGATCACTGGCTGGGCCAGCATTTAATGCCCATCTCTAATTACCCAGAGGGAGGTCAGGACCAATCTGGTCTGGATCTAGAGTTACATGTAGGCCCGAACAGGTAAGGACGGCAAGATTTCCTTCCCCAAAGGACATTTGTGAGACAGACGATTTTCTTTTTAAAACAACAATAGATAGTGGCTGCCCAGTTGGCATTAGACCAGCTTTAATTCCAGATTTCTTCCAGAGTTCAAATTTGACCGTCTGCCAATATAAGAGTCAAACACATGACCTCAGAATATTAGCTGGGGTTCTAATTACTAATCCAGTGGGTGGCACGGTGGCACAGTGGTTAGCACTGCTGCCTCACAGCGCCTGAGACCCGGGTTCAATTCCCGACTCAGGCGACTGACTGTGTGGAGTTTGCACGTTCTCCCCGTGTCTGCGTGGGTTTCCTCCGGGTGCTCCGGTTTCCTCCCACAGTCCAAAGATGTGCGGGTCAGGTGAATTGGCCGTGCTAAATTGCCCGTAGTGTTAGGTAAGGGGTAAATGTAGGGGTATGGGCGGGTTGCACTTCGGTCGGTGGGTGGGTGTGGACTTGTTGGGCCGAAGGGCCTGTTTCCACACTGTAAGTCTAATCAGTGACGTCATCGCTACGTACCAAAGGAAAGAGATCTTACTGCAATAATAAAAAGGCGTTGGCTAGATCACACCTTGAAAACTGTGTGGAATTTCATTCCCCACAGCTACACACTTACCTTTGAGAGAGTGCAATGAAGGTTCACTTAACTATGATGGAAGATTCGCAGGAGGTTAAGTAGATGTCCGTGTTGATTCGGTCGCCCGAGATAGAAATGGAAAAGGTCTAGGAAGGGGAGGGAGGAGTCTGAGACGGTCCAGGTGAATTTGAGGTCGGGGTGGAAGGTGTGGGCAAAAGTAGATGTCCGTGTTGATTCGGTCGCAGTAGATGTCCGTGTTGATGGAAGATTATACAGACTGGGCCTATACACTGATGTTGGGGTTCAAGACCATTACTCCATGAAAAATAGCCGCACGAGGAGATAGGGTAGAAAAGAAGGCCTATAGCATGTTTGGATTTATTGGTTGGGTGATTAAATGCAAGAATCACAAGGCATCACGTTGCAGCTTTACAAGACTTGGGTTAGACCACACAAAGAGCGTTGTGTTCAATTCTGGTTGCCAGAGGCTTCGGAGAGGGTGCAGGGAGGGGCTAGAAAATCTCGGGCTGTTTTCTATGGAGCAGCAGAGGCTAAGAGGAGACTTGATCGAAGTCGGTAAAATTATGAGGGCATCGATAGTGTTAACAGTCAGCATATTCCCCCCCCCCGCCCTCCGAGTTGAAATGTCTATTAGTAGGGGGGTGGGGGGGCATGCATTTAAAGTGAGAGGGGGGAGTTCGAAGGAGATGTGAGGGGCAGGTTTTATTACAGAGAATGGTAGGAGTCTGGAACACATTGCCAGGGTGATGGTGCAGGGGTGTTTAAGAGACTTTAGACAAACGCATGAGTATGCAAGGAATGGCGGGGTACGGACCAAGGGCAGGCAGAAGGGATTAGTTTAATTTGGTACAACATCTTGGGGTGAAGGGCCCGTTCCTGCGCTGTACTATATTTGATACTCTATAGAACTTGAAAGGAAGGATTATCTTGTTTAAACATACTAAATTTTCACGGGGTCGATGCAGGAAGGACGTTTCCCACTGGCCTGGAGAGCAGGGGCCAAAATCTGAGCTCAAAGACACGTGTCAGTCAGACCGAGAGGAGGAGGGATTTATTAACTGAGATGGCAGTGAATCGTTGGAACTCTCAGCCTCAGAAATTGAATGTCCAAGGCTGAGGCTGATACATTTTTTACCTATTAAGGAACACAGGGATAGTGCAGTAAAATGGTGCTGAAATAGAAATCACTGAATAACCCAGCAAGATCAAAGGAGGTGAATCTGCTCCTCCTCGTTGATTTCTTTATGATCTTATATAAGTAGAGAAACAGACAGTTAAATATGGAAATAATGAGAGGTAGAAAATAAATTGGATGTATATATCATAAGAGACAAGTAAAGCAGAGACAAAAATCAATGAAATAAAGAGACACAAATAAACAGAAGGAACAAGGTTTTGGAGTTGTTGAGTGGGGAAGGATGGACAGAGAGAGTGGCGGATGTAAGTGTACATACACCCCCCCCCCACACACAATGACACAAGCGCACGCACTGTCACACATGGCAACACACACACATGATGTTCACCTGTAGCTGTGTCAGGTCTAACAAGTCCTCGTCACATATTCCACATCCAGTCTCGTGGTTCCAGGCATTCGGAATATAATTCCCCAAATAGTTCAGCTGCAGCTAAAGGGCGAGAAGGATACTCAACAATTCAAGGCGCAGCAACCCAGGTTCACAGACACACACACGTATCATTTGGGGATATGTCACATGGAAAGGTGTTTCACATTCACCGTCCTGACTTGCTTTGAGCCTCTTTTAGATGTGGAATTAATTCATCACTTTGATTCACTCGGGTGTCAAGATGAAATGAGTCCAGGTCTGCCATTCTATCAGACTGAGTGACCCCTCAAGGTCAGAGTTCAAATACATTTACCCCCTCTTCAAAACAGTTCCTCTCCAATGATTGAACCCCTTTGTTATATACTACAACCCTGTCCTCACCAGGACAGTGCCCCAGTGTTATACAGTGACAAATCTGTCCCCAAACAGGGCTGTACCCGAGTGTTATACAGTGACAGAACTGTCCCCACCAGTACTGTACCCCAGTTTTATACAGTGACAGACCTGTCCCCACCAGTACTGTACCCCAGTTTTATAGTGACAGACCTGTCCCCACCAGTACTGTACCCCAGTTTTATACAGCGACAGACCTGTCCCCACCAGTACTGTACCCCAGTTTTATACAGTGACAGACCTGTCCCCACCAGTACTGTACCTCAGTGTTATACAGAGACAGACCTGTCCCCACCAGTACTGTACCCCAGTGTTATACAGTGACAGACCTGTCCCCACCAGTACTGTACCCCAGTGTTATACAGTGACATATCTGTCCCCACCAGTACTGTACCCCAATGTTATACAGTGACAGACCTGTCCCCACCAGTACTGTACCCCAGTGTTATACAGTGACAGACCTGGCCCCACCTGTACTGTACCCCAGTGTTATACAGGGACAGACCTGTCCCCACCAGTACTGTACCCCAGTGTTATACAGGGACAGACCTGTCGCCACCAGTACTGTACCCCAGTGTTATACAGTGACAGACCTGTCTCCACCAGTACTGTACCCCAGTGTTAGACAGTGACAGACCTGTCCCCACCAGTACTGTACCCCAGTGTTATACAGGGACAGACCTGTCCCCACCAGTACTGTACCCCAGTGTTATACAGTGACACATCTGTCCCCACCAGTACTGTACCCCAGTGTTATACAGTGACACATCTGTCCCCACCAGTACTGTACCCCAATGTTATACAGTGACAGACCTGTCCCCACCAGTACTGTACCCCAGTGTTATACAGTGACAGACCTGGCCCCACCTGTACTGTACCCCAGTGTTATACAGGGACAGATCTGTCCCCACCAGTACTGTACCCCAGTGTTATACAGTGACAGACCTGTCCCCACCAGTACTGTACCCCAGTGTTATACAGTGACAGACCTGTCTCCACCAGTACTGTACCCCAGTGTTATACAGTGACAGACTTGTCCCCACCAGTACTGTACCCCACTGTTATACAGTGACAGACCTGTCCCCACCAGTACTGTACCCCAGTGTTATACAGGGACAGACCTGGCCCCACCAGTACTGTTCGCCAGTGTTATACAGTGACAGACCTGTCCCCACCAGTACTGTACCCCAGTGTTATACAGTGACAGACCTGGCCCCACCTGTACTGTACCCCAGTGTTATACAGGGACAGATCTGTCCCCACCAGTACTGTACCCCAGTGTTATACAGTGACAGACCTGTCCCCACCAGTACTGTACCCCAGTGTTATACAGTGACAGACCTGTCTCCACCAGTACTGTACCCCAGTGTTATACAGTGACAGACTTGTCCCCACCAGTACTGTACCCCACTGTTATACAGTGACAGACCTGTCCCCACCAGTACTGTACCCCAGTGTTATACAGGGACAGACCTGTCCCCACCAGTACTGTTCGCCAGTGTTATACAGTGACAGACCTGTCCCCACCAGTACTGTACCCAAGTGTTAGACAGTGACAGACCTGTCCCCACCAGTACCGTACCCCAGTGTTATACAGGGACAGACCTGTCCCCACCAGTACTGTACCCCAGTGTTATACAGTGACACATCTGTCCCCACCAGTAATGTACCCCGGTGTTATACAGTGACAGACCTGTCCCCACCAGTACTGTACCCCAGTGTTATACAATAACAGACCTGTCCCCACCAGTACTGTATCCCAGTGTTATACAATAACAGGCCCGTCCCCACCAGTACTGTACCCCAGTGTTAGACAGTGACAGACCTGTCTCCACCAGTACTGTACCCCAGTGTTATACACTGACAGACCTGTCCCCACCAGTACTGTACCCCAGTGTTATACACTGACAGACCTGTCCCCACCAGTACTGTACCCCAGTGTTAGACAGTGACAGACCTGTCCCCATCAGTACTGTACCCCAGTGTTAGTCATTAGATTAGATTCCCTACAGTGTGGAAACAGGCCCTTCAGCCCAACATGTCCACACCACCCTCCGAAGAGTAACCCACCCAGACCCATTTCCCTCTCACTAGGGGTAATTTAGCATGGCCAATTCACCTGGCCTGCACATCTTTGGACTGTGGGAGTCCTCCAATGAGACTCAACGCAAGTTTGGAAAGAAAGATACTGGGATCATTTAGTCGGTGTTTTCTCGTTGCTTACGAGGTGCTAGTCCAACATCTACCCCTCACACCTTCCCAATGGTTTACCCAATCCCTCATTCATGACAGCGACGGAGCTAAGACCCAGTTACCTTGGTTGGCCCATTGCCGTGGATGATGACTGGCAGCGTGTCCTGGGCTATGTTACGGATTCTGGCCTTTCCCTTCTCAAACTTGATGACAACTTCGTCTGGAAGACGGTATGATATGGGATGGTTAACGCACCGAGACCCAACAGTCAATAACACCACACATCAAACCATACCTGAATTACCAGTTCCTTGGTGTGGGAGTGGGGGGGGGGGGGGGGGAGGGAGTATTAATCAGGGGTGAGGAGAAAGTGTGGCCTACTTTCAAGAAGGTTACGCAGAGCTAACATCTGCCATGAGTTCCCATGATGGCCAAACTGCTGAAGAGGGGAGCTCAACTCGATCGAATGCTGGGGACAGAGAGGCACTCCAGGGGGTGGTCAAGGACTGAGCTGGGCCCCATATGCATTGGCGTCTTGAAGAATGAAAGAAAGTCGTGTCATACCAAAGAAGAGCCTGAGGGGGTTTAACAGGGTAGACGCTGAGAGGATGCTGCCTCTTCAGAGTGAAACTTGAACCAAGGGGCACAAAATAAAGGGTCTCCCATTGAAGACTGGATGAGGAGGAATTCCTTCTCTCTTAACACTTAAAATCCACTCCCTCAGACAGCAGTAGAGGCTGGGTCATTGAATATATTCAAGGTGGAGTTATACAGATGAATGAAGTGCAGTGAAGACCACAAGTTGATCAGCCATGTTCTTACTGAATAGTAGGAAAGGCTGGAGGTGCTGGTGAATAGGCTATTTTTACTCCTTGTGATCACACCTTTTCGGATCCAATAAGAGGAGAAAGTGAGGTCTGCAGATGCTGGAGTATCAGAGCTGAAAATGTGTTGCTGAAAAAGCGCCGCAGGTCAGGCAGCATCCAGGGAGCAGGAGATTCGACGTTTCGGGCATAAGCCCTTCTCCAGCATCTGCAGACCTCACTTTCTCCTCGCAGATTTTAACCTACTGCGAACCCTCTTGCAAAGGATGCCTTCCTTGAAGGAGCTCTCTTCCTCCCATTCCTGAAGAAGGGCTTATGCCCGAAACGACGGATCCAATAAGAGTCTGGTTGTAATTCCCCGAAGGAACTGCAATTGACTTTAAGATGGGGGCAGGGAGGAGACATGAGGCAGCGAAGGGGATAGCAGGCCAGGGAAAATTGGAAGATTGAGAGCTTACCTAAAGCACCGTTGAGGTTTTGAAAGATTGTCGACTGGTGATCCAGAGCCATCTTGTACTTTTCCTGCAGGAATAAAAAAAAGATTTAACATTTCAGACTCTTACACCCTCAGTTAAGCAACTTTTTAAAATTTTTTCTTAAGTCTAACCATCACAGAAAATGAGGCAACTACGCGGGCACAGCAGGATCTCAGAAACAGCTCACCACATCGCTGGTTTCTGTATTTAGCAACACCGGCCGGTGGGCAAATGTCTGCCCCCAGGAGAACTGGGAAAAATCCTCAGCTCATTCCTCTGTGAAATAGCGGATGTGGGAGTTTTTCCAACCCCATCAGAAGGCAGATGGTGGGGGCCTATTGGTATAACAACTCATCCAAAAGACGGCTGCCCTGGGAGCACATTCACACCATGTTCTCCGTCCAGCCTCAGATCAGGGGACCCCAAAGATCGGAAAATCTCAGTGGTCAGACGGTGGGTTTTCGGGAGGTAGTAAAACGATTTTGGCTTGGCCTTGTTTTCTGTTCCCCAAACTCCCTGACTCACCCTCAGTTTGGGGCTGAGGTAAATCTTAGTGTAGAAAAGCTGGTCATCATCGTCGTCCTTGAACTTCCAATGCTGCACAATGCTGTTGATGACTGAGGCATAGCCGATAAAACCTGCAGCAAAAACAGACCACAATGTGGTGAGAGGGAGAGGATGGGTGGTGGGGGGGGGTGGAGGGAGAGATTGGAGGCGGTAAGGATTCAGATCCTCCTACAATTCACCAACTCCCTCATCTGGGCAGTCTGATTCACACACACACACACACACACACACACACACACACACACACACACACACACACACACACACACACACCACATACTTCCATTCATGTAGACACACACAGTCAAGCACAACTATAGATAGATACACTCACACAGGTACATGCATGTACATCAGTACATTCATATAGTCTCACACAAGAGGAAATAAGAATCTAATGACCTATAATCAGAATCAGGGTGAGTGCGTTATTAAACCTAAGTGTCTTAGAAGTAGAATAAACAGAAGATATTCAAGACGCCGAGGAGACAAAAACAAAAGCAGACAGCCAACGATGACTGAGTGACCAGCTCTGAAATTTCTTCTACTGATACTCCTATTGTCTCCTGTTAATATCAGGTACAAAAGAGTACCATTTACTGCGTTCCTTTTAAGCTCACCACACATCATTCTATTCTCACTTCTTTAGTTGTTGAATTGGACTTCTCTTGTTCGCCTCTCCCTCGGGAGAAGACAGAACACAGGAGCAGCTTTGTGAGAAGTCTCTGGCCTTTCGTAACCCAGCCACCAGCTGCCTGCCATCTTCCATCCAGCTAAGGTTTCCTGGTGTATACATCGTGTGATGGGTAGCCCAGTACACAATCAACTTGACATTTCTGTGACCTCCCTCAGGCCGTCGACATTTAGAACAATTCCAATGCATTTCGCCCCATTACAAACAGCGATAGAAACCACGACCCTTCCCCTTCCTCCAGTCATTAACTTAAAATAAAACGGAGGATAATTCTATTACATTGTTAAAGGGGCAGAGAATTCTGGATAGTGTATGTTTTATAAGAGATCTCTTCTTAAGAGAAAATGTATTTTTATGTTTGATTACATTTTAGAACACATTTCTTGGGACCAGAAAAATCAATTTTACTCCCAACACAGTAAACTATCAACTTTAATACCAACATACAACTCATTCAATGGAATTTTCTTTTCCAACCTATGTATGTCGCTGGTAGTAATGCAACTGGGAGCGCAGCTTAATCCAAGGAACAGGACATTCGACGTTTCGGGCATAAGCCCTTCATCAGGAATGAGGGAAGTGTGTCCAGCAGGCTAAGATAAAAGGTAGGGAGGAGGGACTTGGGGGAGGGGCGATGGAGATGTGATAGGTGGAAGGAGGTCAAGGTGAGGGTGATAGGCCGGAGTGGGGTGGGGGCGGAGAGGTCAGGAAGAGGATGGCAGGTTAGGAGGGCGGTGCTGAGTTCGAAGGATTCGACTGAGACATGCAGGCCCTGGGACTCCTCCATCGCCAGACCATAACAACACGACGGTTGGAGGAAGAGCGCCTCATCTTCCGCCTGGGAACCCTCCAACCACAAGGGATGAACTCAGATTTCTCCAGTTTCCTCATTTTCCCTCCCCCCACCTTGTCTCAGTCCCAACCCTCAAACTCAGCACCGCCCTCCTAACCTGCAATCCTCTTCCTGACCTCTCCGCCCTCACCCCACTCCGGCCTATCACCCTCACCTTGACCTCCTTCCACCTATCACATCTCCATCGCTCCTCCCCCAAGTCCCTCCTCCCTACCTTTTATCTTAACCTGCCTGGCACCCTCTCCTCATTCCTGATGAAGGGCTTATGCCCGAAACGTCGAATTTCCTGCTCCTTGGATGCTGCCTGACCTGCTGCGCTTTTCCAGCAACACATTTTCAGCTCTGATCTCCAGCATCTGCAGACCTCACTTTCTCCGCACAGCTTAATCTCCACGTTTCATCTGGGAAATTCTGAGCCTGTCAGCGGCTGAAGGGTTAGAGAGTTGTACATCAAAACCTGCAGAAAACAAAGCACTGGAACGCATGGTAAGCTGTTTGGGGAGGAGCAGGAAGACAGCTCCTGGTTCTTTGAGGCCTGTTCCATTGAAAACAGACTAAGCGATTGGGAATTGCTGTAGGACTTGGAGTTCACTAAGGAGACATTGTTAACTCTAAATCCAGGAATGAACAACAGGAATTTTTACAAATAAATGATGGTGGTGGAGGAGTAACGGATTTCAGGAATCCAGGCACAGCGATCACTAGAACGAACTGAAAACAGGAGATCTCTTGCCTGGCCCCTTGACCTCCCTGAATCTCATCGAAGACCCATGATTCATGAACAATAAAAGCATTAGAAAACGGAGCCACAATAGGCCATTGGCCCCAGCTCAGCCAATCAGGAAGATGGATGATCTAGTGGCAGCCTTAACTCAACTTTCCACTCTGATCAAATTTGTTTAACTCAGTCCTGAATGCATTCAATAATCCCAGCCTCCACTGCTCTCTGCGGAAGGGAATTCCAAAAAAATATGCAACCCTCCAAGGCATACCCATCTTCACTTTCGTCTCGAGTGAGAAATTTATTTCGAAAACTGCGTTCCCAATTCTAAACGCAATCACGATGCAGGGGTTCAAGATAAGCAGGACCAGTGGGTGAATCGTGGACCCAGGAAAGGAAACTGAACTCCCAGGATGTGAGGAGTCATTGTAGCAGCCTGTGACGGAGTTGTTTTTGAAGGAGTTTCAAAGTTAAGTCTCCAAAAGAAAACAATTGGAATTGCTTGTAAAGTTTTAATGAGCTTTCATGACTACACTGTGTCATTAAGTCTGGAAGAGTTACTGGAAAAGCGCAGCAGGTCAGGCAGCATCCAAGGAGCAGCAGAATCAACGCTTCAGGCCAGAACCCTTCATTCCTGGTGAAGGATTCCGGCCCGAAATGTCCATTCTCCTGCCCCTCGGATGCTGCCTGACCTGCTGCGCTCTTCCAGCAAAAAAAAAACCTCTTAACTGAATGTAGGTTTGCTGGCTGAGCTGAAAGGCTCATTTCCAGACATTCCGTCACCCAACGAGGTAACATCTTCGGACGAAGCACTGAACCTTCCAGCTCAGTGACCAAACTCTACATCCAGACCCTCAACCTGAGCTACAAACCTTCTCCAAACTTGCTCACACTCTTGATTCTGATCTCCAGCGTCTGCTGACCTCACTTCCTGATAAATGTGCGGGCTCTGACCGGATCACATTTGAAAGGCTCAGTAAATGTGAACTTCTATCTTGTGGCAAATTGTTCAACGTATACAGCAAAGTTTATTGCTGTCTGTTTGTCCAAAGCCGTGGAATCTTGTGGCTTTATTCTTTCAATGTGTACTTGAATCTCGCACTTTGTCTACTTACAGGAAACGTTACTGAAAGTCATATCACAGATCTGGCAGTCTGCTGACATAAATGAAGTTCAGTAACTATGTTAGGGACAAACGCGCAGCCACTTAGCACAGAGTAAGATGTCTGACTTCTATTGTTTTTTAGCTCCTTTTATGATCTTAGGACTTCACATAATGCTTTACAGTCAATGAATCAGCTTGTTGGGCCGAAGGGCCTGTTTCCACACTGTAAGTAATCTAATCTTGATATAATGAAGGAAATGAAGGGTACACAATTAGCTGTGTTAGAGGGGTTATGAGGAAGTAGAATCAAAAGATTAGAACCAGTAAAAGTTTGGAACCCTTCTTGGCACGACACGTTTTCAACTCTGATCTCCAGCATCTGCAGTCCTCCTCCAGGTAACTATGAAGCAGGGAATGTGCATGGGTCTCTTCTGTAGCTTCAGTATCACCCACATTACGAGCAAGGTTAGACCAATTGTTAAAATTGGAGATTTTAAGGGCAGTAAAAAGCACAGTAAATGTTAGAGATTGACCAGCTTTATGCACGTGCAATGGAAATTCATTAGCTGCGACTTCACTGTTCCACAGAAGGATTTTCAAATCCTGTGGACTTTAGGAAATTAAAAGTTTTTTTCTTGTGTGTCGTGGCTTTAAGTTTAATGGAAGGCAATGACTGTTGAGGGTTTTGATGAATTCTTCTACTTCTGTGTGAATCCAAGTCAACACAAACGTAGAAAGTAATGTTTACGACAGGATTGCTTCAATTAATAAAAGAGCGAAGGGAAATACGAAAAGGGATCCCATGAAAATCCGACAAATAAAGCTGTCAAAGTCAAAGAACAGCCCTTCATAAAATGTCAAGAGCCCTCAAGGCTAAAAAAAAACTGACCCCTGGCATTGGGAGAAACATTCTCTCAGTGTCTGTCCTGTCAAGACCCCTCAGAATCTTATATATTTAAATGACACCTCATTCTTCTCAACTCCAATGAATATGAGCTCAACCTGCTTAACCTTTCCTCATCAGACAAGCCCTTCAACCCAGGAATCAGCCCTAAGTGAGCCTTCTGTGAACCGCTGCTAGTACACGTTTCCTAATTAAGGAGACACAAATCGCATTTGACACTAAAGATGTGCCTTTTACCACAGCCCTGGAACAAAGTCCCAGCAAGGCTTCCTTACATTCATACTCCATCCCCCTTTTGCAATAAAGCCCAACATCTCATCGCCTTCCCCATTATTTGCAGTATTAGAAGATTAACACCCTTTGATTCGGGTGGAAGGGCATTCAGATGTGGGCGGCACGGTGGCACAGGTGGTACTGCTGCCTGAGACCCGGGTTCAATTCCCGCCTCAGGCGACTGACTGTGTGGAGTTTGCACATTTTCCCCGTGTCTGCGTGGGTTTCCTCCGGGTGCTCCGGTTTCCTCCCACAGTCCAAAGATGTGTGGGTCAGGTGAATTGGCCATGCTAAATTGCCCATAGTGTTAGGTAAGGGGTAAATGTAGGGGTATGGGTGGGTTGCGCTTCAGCGGGTCGGTGTGGACTTGTTGGGCCGAAGGGCCTGTTTGTTTCCACACTGTAAGTAATCTAATCTAATCCCACTGTACCAAAGCAGTCCAGGTTAAATATGTTCTCTCTTTTATCCTGTCTTTGCGACAGGATAATGCCCTTCATCTATTGGGATATCCTTTGCATCACAATATCCATGAACCACACCCCCCCACTTGCAACCATGCAATGACTAAGGCAAATTTTAAAAATGGTAAACCCAAGGAACTAAACAAAATGATGATGAATCCCTCTCCAAACCCATCGCCTCGGGAATGGAAAATGGTCTAACCCTTGCATCATCTTAGAAATGTATGTATATCTCAACCCAAACCAGCCCCAGGATGACGGTCCACCACCGCGTTCTCATTAGTAGCCCAGGTAACTATGAAAATGTGTTGCTGGAAAAGCGCAGCAGGTCAGGCAGCATCCAAGGAGCAGGAGATTCGACGTTTCGGGCATAAGCCCTTCATCAGGAATCCCGAAACGTCGAATCTCCTGCTCCTTGGATGCTGCCTGACCTGCAGCGCTTTTCCAGCGACACATTTTCCACTCTGATCTCCAGCATCTGCAGACCTCACTTCCTCCTCCAGGTAACTATGAAGCAGGGAATGTATATGGGTCTCCTCTGTAGCTTCAGTATCACCCACATAAAACACAGACATGTACAGGTGGGAGAATTTGTATCCTAATGCAATCTCGATAAATTGAAAAGAAAGCTACCAAGGGATTTATTTGTTGGTATTAAAGTTGATAGTTGTGCATTTTGGTATTAAAATCAAACATCCCGCAGGTTCATTTTATAAAAGGAATATAAAAGCACCGTTGTGCTACTGAGACTTTATAAAGCTCTGGTTAGGCCCCATTTGGAGTACTGTGTCCAGTTTTGGTCCCCACACCTCAGGAAGGACACACTGGCACTGGAACATGTCCAGCGGATGATCCCTGGAATGGTTGGTCTAACATACGAGGAACGGTTGAGGATCCTAGGATTGTATTCATTGGAGTTCAGAAGATTAAGGGGAGACTTAATAGAGATGTACAAGATAATACATGGCTTGGAAAGGGTGGACGCTAGGAAATTGTTTCCGTTAGGCGAGGAGACTAGGACCCGTGGACACAGCCTTAGAATTAGAGGGGGGTCAATTCAGAACAGAAATGCGGAGACATTTCTTCAGCCCGAGAGTGGTGGGCCTGTGGAATTCATTGCCACAGAGTGCAGTGGAGGCCGGGACGCTAAATGTCTTCAAGGCAGAGATTGATGGATTCTTGATGTCTCGAGGAATTAAGGGCTACGGGGAGAATGCGGGTAAGTGGAGTTGAAATGCCCTCAGCCATGATTGAATGGCGGGGTGGACTCGCTGGGCCGAATGGCCTTACTTCCACTCCTATGTCTTATGGTCTTGAAATTGATGCACTTGTACAGAGACAACTTTCAGAGGGTTGGGAAGGGGAAAAGAGCCAAAAATAAAATCTTACCTCCGGAATTGAGGTATCGCTTCCCGTTACGGACAGGTGGATACTTATCCGCCAGGGCCTCATCCGGCCAGATAAATCCTTCTGCAGCGAAGACCACCTGGTGATTAAACAGTACGAACTTCTTCAGCAGTTCCAGGGGAGAGCCGGCAAAGATGACATCGTAACTGTAGGGGCAAGATGGGGGGGAGAAGTCCATCGTTGACATCATTAGCAAGAGACGAGACAAAACTGTGACAAATATCAAACTTAAAATCACAGAAACAAGCCAGTAAGCTCATCTGTTCCAGGCTGGATCTGGATCAGTGGTGCTGGAAGAGCACAGCAGTTCAGGTAGCATCCAACGAGCAGCGAAATCGACGTTTCGGGCAAAAGCCCTTCACGCTGGTGTTTAGGCTCCTGAGGGGCCTCTTCCCATACCTTGGTAATCTCACCCTATCAACATATCTTTCTATCCCTTTCTCCCTCATGCACTTTGTTCCAAGCACGAACAATAGAGCTGGACTCCGGAGGAAAGGTAAAGTGGATTCTCTCGACATCAACAGAGCATTCTATTGAGTGTGGCATCAAGGAGTCCTTTGCAAAACTGGGGGTCAATAGGAATCGGGAGACAATAGACAATAGGTGCAGGAGTAGGCCATTCTGCCCTTCGAGCCTGCACCGCCATTCAATATGATCATGGCTGATCATTCCTAATTAGTATCCTCTTCCTGCCTTATCTCCATAACCCTTGATCCCACTATCTTTGAGAGCTCTATCCAACTCTTTCTTAAATGAATCCAGAGACTGGGCCTCCACTGCCCTCTGGGGCAGAGCATTCCACACAGCCCCCACTCTCTGGGTGAAGACGTTTCTCCTCATCTCTGTCCTAAATGGTCTCCCCTGTATTTTTAAGCTGTGTCCTCTGGTTCGGCACTCACCCAACAGCGGGAACATGTTTCCTGCCTCCAGAGTGTCCAATCCTTTCATAATCTTATATGTCTCAATCTCCTCTCAGTCTTCTAAACTCAAGGGTATACAAGCCCAGTCGCTTCAGTTTTTCAGTGTAAGGTAATCCCGCCATTCCAGGAATTGACCTCGTGAACTTATGCTGCACTCCCTCAATAGCCAGAATGTCTTTCCTCAAATTTGGAGACCAGAACTGCACACGATACTCCAGGTGTGGTCTCACCAGGGCCCTGTACAGCTGCAGAAGCACCTCTTTGCTTCTATAGTCAATCCCTCTTGTTATGAAGGCCAGCATGCTATTAGCCTTCTTCACTACCTGCTGTACCTGCATGCTTGCCTTCATGGGAGGGGGGAAAGCTGTTCAGTGGTTGGAATTTTTGTTTGTTCACTCATGTGATATGGACATCGCTGGCTAGGCCAGCATTTACTGTCCGTCCCTACTTGCCCAGAGGGAAGTTAAGAGTTAACCACATTTCTGTGGGTCTGGAGTCACATGTAGGCCAGACCAAGTAATGACAGCAGATTTCCTTCCATAAAAGGACATTAGAGAAGCAGTTGGGTTTTTGCTGACAATTGATAACGGTTTCATGGTTATCATTAGACTCTTAATTCCAGATTCTTAATAGTCTAGCAATAATACCACTCGGCCATTGCTCTCCCCGTGGTCGTTGGACCAAGATTTATTCCCCGAACTAAACTGTAAATACGCTGCTGCCTTAGTGAATCTTGCCTATCTTGAAAGGTCCCAGATTTAACCTCACAGTGGTTCCTCTGATAGTGCAGCACCCCCTCAAACATGTGGAATGGAATTCAAACCCGTGACTTTGGATTCAGAGGGGGGTGTGGCTGCTGGGTGACCACGGGCTGGTCTGGTTGGCACCTCCTTATGAAGTGCTGAGGCCTAATGTGGAAGAGAATGCTGATACCCACATGGCAACATCACAACTACTAAACCAGAGGCCTAGGGCTAATGCTGTAGGGACCTGGGTTCACACCTCTCCATGGCAACTGGCGGAATTCAAATTCAACTTTAAAAAACCTGAAGTTCAATGCTCCTCTCACAAACGGTGATAATGATGACTACCATCAATTTCTGTAAAACCTAATCTAGCTCACTAATGCCCTTTAGGGAAGTAAATCTGTATTACAATACACAGCCTACACGTGACTCCAGACCCACAAAAATGTGGTTGATTTCTAACCACCTTCCAAAAGGACCAAGAATGACAAAAAACAACTAAGGACAGCCAACGAGTGCTAGCCTCGCCAGCGCAACACACATCCCGTGGAAGAGATAGATAAAGCTTTCAGCTTACGAGTGGAGAGGGGGAATGTTAAGTAGGACAAGAACCAATCCCACTTAAGTAAGACCAAAGAACTGGTGAAGAGGGTTCAATTCCTTCCTTGGCTACAGATGTGAACTCGCCTTGTTCTCGTACCTTGTATCCTATTACAAACCTAGAACAAATAAACCAACCCATTCACTGTAAACAATTGTGGGTACTGGTTCCCATGGTTTCAGAGTCCAGTGTCACAGTTAGGGAAAATGGTATAATTTTACACAGAAATCTCGATAAGATTACTAAATAACGACCTTTTCTTTAAAGAACGATGCACTGTTTGTTTCTGACATCAACTGCAGGTCAAGATTCCCCAAGAGTCCCAATTCCACTCTCTCTGCCTGAGGCCTAATCCAGTCAGGGGCCAACTGCCTGTTCTCCAGTATGGGCTTGGACAGTTTACCACAAATTTCTCATCAACAAACCTAGGGCACGGTAGTGGGAGCTTTAGTCTGTATCTAACCCCGTGCTGTCCCTGTCCTGGGAGTGTTTGATGTGGACAGTGTAGAGGGAGCTTTACTCAGTACCTAACCACGTGCTGTCCCTATCCTGGGAGTGTTTGATGGGGGGACATTATAGAGGGAGCTTTACTCAGTATCTAACCCCATGCTGTCCCTGTCCTGGGAGTGTTTGATGGGGGGGGGACAGTGTCGAGGGAGCTTTACTCTGTATCTGACCCCGTGCTGTCCCTGTCCTGGGAGTGTTTGATGGGGACAGTGTAGAGGGAGCTTTACTCAGTACCTAACCACGTGCTGTCCCTATCCTGGGAGTGTTTGATGGGGGGACATTATAGAGGGAGCTTTACTCAGTATCTAACCCTGTGCTGTCCCTGTCCCTGGGAGTGTTTGATGGGGGGACAGTGTAGAGGGAGCTTTACACAGTATCTAACCCTGTGCTGTCCCTGTCCCTGGGAGTGTTTGATGGGGGATAGTGTAGAGGGAGCTTTACCCATTATCTAACCCCATGCTGTCCCTGTCCTGGGAGTGTTTGATGGGGGGGGGGACAGTGTAGAGAAAGCTTTACTCAGTATCTAACCCCGTGCTGTCCTTGTCCTGGGAGTGTTTGATGGGGGGACAGTGTAGTGGGAGCTTTACTCTGTATCTAACCCTGCGCTGTCCCCGTCCTGGGAGTGTTTGATGTGGACAGTGTAGAGGGAGCTTTACTCAGTATCTAATCCTGTGCTGTCCCCGTCCTGGGAGTGTTTGATGTGGACAGTGTAGGGGAAGCTTTACTCTGTATCTAACCCAGTGCTGTACCTGTCCTGGGAGTGGGGACAGTGCAGAGGGAGCTTTAAAGATACAAAGTATATTCTTCCACTTGCCTTGTGGCCAATATTAATCCCTCACTCGATCGTTGTCACAGACTATTTGACCGCTATCGTACTGCAGTTTATGAAGTTAAAAGTCACACAACACCAGGTTATAGTCCAACAGGTTTAATTGGAAGCACTAGCTTTCGGAGCGACGCTCCTTCATCAGGTGGTTGTGAGCGTCGCTCCGAAAGCTAGTGCTTCCAATTAAACCTGTTGGACTATAACCTGGTGTTCTGTGATTTTTAACTTTGTCCACCCCACTCCAACACCGGCGCTACTCCAAATCATGACCACCATCAGCAGTTTATGAAAGCATGCTGGTGTTCAAATTGGGTGGCATGTTTGTCATGTTACAACAATGATTATAACAAATCTGGTCCCCTTCAATCTTAAATACAAACAATCAAGAAGCGCTAAGTTAAAAAAATGCAGAATTCTTTCCAAAGAAAAGAATTTCCCTGCACCTCTACAAAATGTTTTTTTAAAAAAAAATACAATACCTAAACCGTGGAGCCTCCAAAGCTGGTGAGAACGATTCTATTTCTCACTGTGTACCGAAGACCATAACATGTAGACGTTAAATTAGGCCATTCAGCCCATCGAGTCTGCACCACCATTCATTGAGATCATCTGACCATCCTCAACGCCACCTTCCTGCCTTTGCTCCTCTACTGGTTAAAAACCTGTCCGTCTCAGCCTGGACACTGAGCCACTGGATTCAGCTAGGCGTGCAATTCAAAGCTCCTCTCGTCAGTCTGGATTCAGGATGCCCACCAGCAGCCCACCCAGTGCCCTGTGTTACTGACTGTATCTCTCCTGATGTTAATCCAGCTCCCTCACACTGTCACTCAGTAACCCCTCTCCCCCACCCAGCGCCCTGTGTTACTGACTGTACCTCTCCTGATGTTAATCCAGCTCCCTCACACTGTCCCTCAGTAACCCCTCTCCCCCCCAGGGCCCTGTGTAACTGACTGTATCTCTCCTGATGTTAATCCAGCTCCCTCACACTGTCACTCAGTAACCCCTCTCCCCACCCAGGGCCCTGTGTAACTGACTGTACCTCTCCTGATGTTAATCCAGCTCCCTCACACTGTCACTCAGTAACCCCTCTCCCCTCCCAGGGCCCTGTGTAACTGACTGTACCTCTCCTGATGTTAATCCAGCTCCCTCACACTGTCACTCAGTAACCCCTCTCCCCACCCAGGGCCCTGTGTAACTGACTGTACCTCTCCTGATGTTAATCCAGCTCCCTCACACTGTCACTCAGTAACCCCTCTCCCCTCCCAGGGCCCTGTGTAACTGACTGTACCTCTCCTGATGTTAATCCAGCTCCCTCACACTGTCACTCAGTAACCCCTCTCCCCCTCCCAGGGCCCTGTGTAACTGACTGTATCTCTCCTGATGTTAATCCAGCTCCCTCACACTGTCACTCAGTAACCCCTCTCCCCCACCCAGTGCCCTGTGTTACTGACTGTATCTCTCCTGATGTTAGTCCAGCTCCCTCACACTGTCACTCAGTAACCCCTCTCCCCACCCAGCGCCCTGTGTAACTGACTGTATCTCTCCTGATGTTAATCCAGCTCCCTCACACTGTCACTCAGTAACCCCTCTCCCCCACCCAGGGCCCTGTGCTACTGACTATATCTGTACTGATGTTAATCCAGCTCCCTCACACTGTCACTCAGTAACCCCTCTCCCCCCCAGCGCCCTGTGTTACTGACTGTATCTCTCCTGATGTTAATCCAGCTCCCTCACACTGTCACTCAGTAACCCCTCTCCCCCACCCAGTGCCCTGTGCTACTGACTATATCTGTACTGATGTTAATCCAGCTCCCTCACACTGTCACTCAGTAACCCCTCTCCCCACCCAGCGCCCTGTGTAACTGACTGTATCTGTATTGAGACTGGTAGTTGCTAAAGTGATCAACATGTGTCCTGAGCCCAGATTTTCTTTATTTTTCTGATACAGACATCATGCTAAACCTGAGGATTTCTAGGAATAAGGAGGTTCTGCCAACCAGCGACAATGAGTGCTTCTCTCCTGCAGGGAAGGAGAGTCAAAGGTTTCACTCTCTGAGTTCCACCCCTTGTACTGCCTCGGACCCTTGTTGGTGTCAGATTGTCAACGCTTCAGGAATCAATGACCCTACACATTGTTATGTCCAATTCTTTTGAAAAATTACAGTTATATTAAAGTGTATTTTTTAAAAAAATTTTCTTTGGACATTGCTTTTTATCTTATTGAAAACGAGGGGTCAAAAGAGGCTTTTTTTTAAACTCTCCATTAAGCATTATCCAAGTGGGCCTTTGTTTTCCTGTCAGCCTGGAAAGGCAATGAATGACGAGATGGATGCATTGGCAATGATTGACTGAAGGACAGGATAAAAGCTCCAAGAGTATGTTCAGAAGGCAACCCTACTTTAGTCTCTTCCACTCTGCACACACCTCATCAAGTTCCTACTTCAACACCTTCCACCACCCACCATTCCCAAGCTTGTTAGCAATTCTGCTGCTCTAGTCCGAACCCACAGCCAGACCCCATCACCTCCATGCCCTGGGCTATTTCCATTTTGGCAACACTTTGATTTTAAATTCTCGCCCAGTTTCCCAATCCCCATCTACACCAATCACACACCCACTATCTATGTATCTGTACCCTCCAACCTATGGGTCAGTAAATTTGCAGACGATACGAAGATTGGTGGAGTTGTGGACAGTGAGGAGGGCTGTTGTCGGCTGCAAAGGGACTTAGATATGATGCAGAGCTGGGCTGAGGAGTGGCAGATGGAGTTCAACCCTGCCAAGTGTGAGGTTGTCCATTTTGGAAGAACAAATAAGAATGCGGAATACAGGGTTAACGGTAGGGTTCTTAGTCAGGTGGAGGAACAGAGGGATCTTGGGGTCTATGTACATAGATCTTTGAAAGTTGCCACTCAGGTGGATAGAGCTTGTAAGAAGGCCTATGGTGTATTAGCGTTCATTAGCAGAGGGATTGAATTCAAGAGTCGTGAAGTGATGTTGCAGCTGTACAGGACTTTGATTAGGCCACATTTGGAGTACTGTGTGCAGTTCTGGTCGCCTCACTTTAGGAAAGATGTGGAAGCTTTGGAGAGGGTGCAGAGAAGATTTACCAGGACGTTGCCTGGAATGGAGAATAGGTCGTACGAGGACAGGTTGAGAGTTCTCGGCCTTTTCTCGTTGGAACGGCGAAGGATGAGGGGTGACTTGATAGAGGTTTATAAGATGATCAGAGGAATAGATAGAGTAGACAGTCAGAAACTTTTTCCCCGGGTACAACAGAGTGTTACAAGGGCACATAAATTTAAGGTGAAGGGTGGAAGGTATAGGGGAGATGTCAGGGGTGGGTTCTTTACCCAGAGAGTGGTGGGGGCATGGAATGCGCTGCCCGTGGCAGTGGTAGAGTCAGAATCATTGGCGACCTTTAAGCGGCAATTGGATAGGTACATGGATGGGTGCTTAATCTAGGATAGATGTTCGGCACAACATCGTGGGCCGAAGGGCCTGTTCTGTGCTGTATTGTTCTATGTTCTATGTTCTCCATAACTTTCCACGTCCTGTGCACAGCCAGCCCCTCCCACTCCCACCCCCCCGACGACAAATGCCATCCTTCCAGCCCCTGGAGAATGTCCCCAGGCTCCCAATTTCTATGCATTCCTGTTGCAGCAATACTTTCAGCTGCTGGTGGCTCTGGGCTGCAGAATTCCCTCCCTAGCTACCAAGCTGAAGGTCTACACGGGTCCAGGACTCTAGCATTGTAACCAACTTGTGTGGGTGGGGAAACAGAGCTTTCGACCACGCTCAGGACGTCCGTGGTGGGCACTTGCAACTTAGCTGCAGGACGTTGTACATTCCAGTCCCTCTCCAGAGACCGGGAGACAAATATCCAAGGTGCCATTTAGATTTAGATTAATTACTTACTTCGGCCCAACAAGTCCACACTGACCCGCCACCCACCCATACCCCTACACTTACCCCTTACCTAACACCACGGGCAATTTAGCATGGCCAATTCACCCTGACCTGCACACCTTTGTGACTGTGGGAGGAAACCGGAGCACCCGGAGGAAACCCACGCAGACACGGGGAGAATGTGCAAACTCCACACAGTCAGTCACCTGAGGCGGGAATTGAACCCGGGTCTCTGGCGCTGTGAGGTAGCTGTGCTAACCACTGTGCCACCCTGCTGCCCACATTTGCGGTGCAGTTGGAGATAACAGCAGCTGAATGAGGGCACCACTTGATCAGGGCAAATCTGAGCCTCTCTGCCTCTCTCTTCCTATTCCTGATGAAGGGCGTTTGCCCCGAAACGTCGATTCTTCTGCTCCTCGGGCGCTGCCTGACCCGCTGTGCTTTTCCAGCGACCGCTCTGATCTAAACTCTAGCTTCCAGCTTCTGCAGTCCACACTTTTGCCTCTCTCTGCCACTTGGAGAAAGTGAGGACGGCAGATGCTGGAGATCAGGGCTGAAAACGTGTTGCTGGAAAAGCGCAGCAGGTCAGGCAGCATCCGAGGAGCAGGAGAGTCGGCGTTGATTCCTGAAGAAGGGCTTATGCCTGAAACGTCGATTCTCCTGCTCCTTGGATGCTGCCTGACCTGCTGCGCTTTTCCAGCAACACATTTTCAGCTCTCTCTGCCCTGTCAGGTGGATGTAGACGATACCATGACCGTTATCTGAAAAGCAAGGGGCCTCTTCACAGCATTCTAGTGCAATGTTTCTTCTTGAACATCAGCAGAATGTAGAAAATGGAGGGAGCGATCTGATCAAGGGTATATAAAATGATTAGAGGGTTGAATAGGTTCCATAGAGAAGCTGGGTTTGTATCTGCTGCAGGTTAGAAGGGCAGGTTCGAGGCAGCTACGCCTGGTTTGTATGTTTGTAAATTATTTTATCCACAGATAGGAAGTAGAGCCTTCAAATTCAAGCCATTTAGGGTGATTCTGGATCAGTGGTGCTGGAAGAGCACAGCAGTTCAGGCAGCATCCAATGCGACATTTCGGGCAAAAGCCCTTCCTCAGGAATCAAAGCACTGATCCAGAATCTGCTTCCCAGCATCTGCAGTCATTGTTTTTTTTTTAACCTCGCTTAGGGGGATGTCAGGTGATGTTTCCAGTAAGATAGCAGCAGGGTCGGACACTCCACCTGCTGCACCTCTCCATCTAATTTTTCTCTCTCTCTCCTCTCGGTCTCGGGCACACAGGCCTGGCCTCTGAAGCCAGTGGACAGAGTGGGGGGGGGGGGGGTGTGAAAGCAGGGCAGCAGTGGCTCAGTGCAAAGCATTGTAACGTCCAGCAGTCAGGTCATGTGGAGGCCATCTGCGCTGGTCTGCTGCTGCAGAGCCCTTGGAGGCAGTCTTTCACCTTTCCCCTCTTGTCCCTCTGACCTACGGCTATCCTGTGTACGGCTGCAGCGTACCTTTCTCCCCTTCGCTTTTCCACTCTGTAACTCAGGATTGTACCTCGGTACCTTTGAAGATGGCACGGTCAGCGGCAACTTATAAACTTTTCACTGCACTGATTTCCGTACGAGAAAGCTAATTTACCCATTCATTTTAGGAGGCATTTCTTTGCTGCAAGGAGAGTGTAGGATCTGGAACTCTCGCCCCACATCCCTTACAAAACGCTTGTGAGGCTGGGCAGGGGAGCGGGAGGGGACAGCTGGCACTTTCAAGACTGAGGTTGGTGTATATTTCTTCAGTAAAGAATGTGGAATCTGTGGGAGAAGGTAACAGCCCTGGAATCTGCATTAAACCACCCAATCTGATGATACCCTGCAGTCCTGGAGTGGCGGGGGATATAAAGTAAAGCATTTTAGGACTTTGAGGAATGCAGACTTACAGTCACTGATCTCCTCATAACCTTGGTCACGGTGTTATCCTGCAGCTGATTGCGATCATGCAACAAAACCGTACCCTGTTTAACAGTCTCTTCTTGCTTCGACTCAGTTGTGGTTTTTCTTGCTACACTATAAATTCAATAGGCTCTTAAAGCCGAGAGAATCAATCTAGCCAAACTAAAATAGAGTGAGAGAGTGTGTGTGCGCGTGTGAGAGAGACAGTGAAAGCATGTGAGAGAAACAAATGATGAACGAGTGAGTGTGAGTAAGAGAGTGTGAGAGAGTGCGTGAGTGGGTGAGCGAGGAAGTGAGAGAATGTGTGTGTGTGTGTGTCTAAGAGAGTGCTTGAGAGACTGAAAGTGTGTGTGTGTGTGAGGGAGAGTGTGCCTGTGTGTGTGTGTGTGTGTGAGTGTGAGAGAGAGAGAGTGTGAGTGTGAGTGTGTGTGTGTGAGAGAGAGAGAGTGTAAGGGGGGGGGAGAGAGGGGGGAGAGAGAGAGGGGGGAGAGAGGGGGAGAGGGAGGGGGGAGAGAGGGGGGGAAGAGCGAGGGGGGAGAGAGAGGGGGAGAGAGAGAGCGGGGGAGAGGGGGGGGGGAGAGAGAGGGGGGAGAGAGAGGGGGGGAGAGAGAGGGGGAGAGCGAGAGGGGGGAGAGGGGGGAAGAAAGAGGGCAGGAGAGGGGGGAGAGAGAGGGGGAGAGAGGAGGGGGTGAGAGAGAGGGGGGAAGAGGGAGGGGGGAAAGAGGGAGGGGGGAAAGAGGGAGGGGGAGAGAGAGGGGTGGAGAGAGAGGGGGGGAGAGAGAGGGGGGGAGAGAGAGGGGGAAGTGAGAGGGGGGAAGTGAGAGGGGGGAAGAGAGAGGGGGGAAGAGAGAGGGGGGAGAGAGAGGGGGGGAGAGAGAGGGAGAGAGAATGCATCTGTGTTGTGGAGTGAGGGACATAGAGAGTGTGCGTGCGAGTGAGTGAGAGAGGGAGACAGACAGACAGACAGTAAGAGAAGATGCACGATTAAATTCTACAAGGGTTGAATGGGGCCATGTCTTCTCTTCCTCAATTACAGCACTCTCATCTCCAGCTTGGAGAGGGACTTCGGGAGCACTCATTTTAACTTGGAATAGGTGCTCACTTGTGTCGGAGTTACTCGTGTTCAAACAGATCCAGGTAAAAGGCAACTGAGTTCACCGACATGAAAGCCAAACATTGTTAGTACCAGCCCCAGCATCCCCCCTTCACACTCTCAACACCCCACCCCCTCTCGCTTTCTAGCATTCCGCTCCGAGCTAATCGCACAATTCCCCTCTTTCTTTCTAAAAGCAAGGAAGCCTGCACTTCTATATCGCCTATCACAACCCCTTGCAGCATTATTTTCAAATGCGGTCACTGGTTTGGGTTACAAATGCAGCAGGTAATTTACAAAACAAGATTCCAAGCGACAAAGAGAGGAAAAAAAACCATCTGTTTTAGTGATCACGATATAGGGACAAATATAGGAAGCAGCTGCCTCGTCCAGCCCTCCCTGAAATAGAAGCGGTCAGATCTTGAATAACTTCTACAGGAGGAAGACAGTTGCTCTGCTCTAAGATTTGATTTGAAAGACAACACATCAAAAAAAAACCTTGCTCATAACGGCACACAAACCACCAGCCACGCTCAGACAACAACTTACTAGAACAAAGGAGCCAATGCCCAACATGAGCAAAACTAACGTAGTTTATAAAATACCATGCAAGGACTGCACAAAACACTATATAGGACAAACAGGAAGACAGCTAACAATCCGCATACATGAACACCAACTAGCCACGAAACGACACGACCAGCTATCCCTAGTAGCCACACACTCAGACAACAAGCAACATGAATTCGACTGGGAAAACACTACTATCTTAGGGCAAGCCAGACAGAGAACAGCCAGGGAATTCCTAGAGGCATGGCATTCATCCACAAACTCCATCAACAAACACATCGACCTGGACCCAATATACCAACCACTACAGCGGACAGCTGAAACTGACACCCGGAAGCGGCAAGGACAGACCACTATAAATACCGGAAGAAACATCAAAGAAGCGCTTCGCAGGAGGCTCCAGAGCACTGATGATGTCTCCTAGCCAGGGGACGAAACGTTTGCAACAAAAACTTCCAGCTCGGCGAACAGAACCACAACAACGAGCACCCGAGCTACAAATCTTCGCACAAACCTTGAACCTTGCTCAATTCAATGAATCGTATGCCAATTCTAATTAATGCCCTACTCTCTCTCCACAGCCTCGTGTCAATCTAAATGAATTCGCTATCTTGCCCTGTTGTCATTGTCCAATATCAGTTCAAAGCAAGAGTCCCTCGACCCGAAACCTTAACTCGGATTTCTCTTCACAGACGCTGCGAGACCTGCTGAACTTTTCCAACAGTTTCTGATTTCGTTTCAGTTCAAACTGACTCATTGCCCTGTTCGCTCCCCACAGCCAGTATCAATCCCAAACTAACCCCACTGTGCTGCTCTTCCCCTCAGTCAATATCATTTTCTACCTCAGTAGCCAACGTAAATTATTTTGTTGAGAAGTTCACACCAAGGTTACCTCAAATTTCTGCCAGGGGTTTTCGCTGACTGAGTAAATTCTTTGTGTTAAAAGAGCCCTTGGGCTGAGAACAGAAGCCACATTTTGGCACTGGGATCCTAGAGAAAACCAACTGGGCACAGACGCAACTGGGCATAGCCACGGGGTACTGAACACACGGGTACTGAGTTACATGCCAAGCAGGAAGTAACGAGATCAAGTTGCACTTAGATGCCAAGATAAGCTGCTCAAAGCAGTCAAACCTGGCAGGAATGTACATCCTTCCACTGATTCAGTATCAAGATTCTGTGTCACTAACAGTTACTGCTTCTCAATCTGATCTGAAATGTGCGCAATAAATTTAGTTTGGAGTGTGGGAAACATCAATCTCCCTCTACACTGTTCCCACCAACACTTGCAGGACATGGACAGTACAGGGTTAGATACAGAGTAAAGCTCCGCCTACAATATCCCCCATCCAAACTTCCAGGACACACACAGCACAAGGTTAGACACAGAGGAGAACTTCCTCTACACTGTCCCCCCATCAAACACTCCCAGGACAGGGACAGCACAGGGTTACAGAGTAAAGCTCCCTCTACACTGTCCCCAATAAACACTCTCAAGAGAGGTACAGCACAGCATTAGAGTTAAGCGCCCTCTACACTGTCCCCAGCACAAGGTTCGTCAGAATACAGCTTCCTCTACACTCTTCCCTGGACACATGCCCAAGATAGGTCGTGTTTGCTAGGTTTTCATACTACATGCTAAATTGTGTCCATGTGTGTCATGGTGAAGGCTTGTAAAATATGGTGAGGACAGTGCAGGAGAGAGAGAGAGAGAGAGACAGACAGACAGACAGACAGAGAGAGAGAGAGACAGAGAGAGAGAGAGAGAGAGAGAGAGAGAGAGACAGAGACAGACAGAGACAGAGGGGGGGAGAGAGAGAGAGAGAGAGAGAGACAGAGAAAGAGAGAGAGAGAGAGAAGACAGAGAGAGAGACAGAGACAGAGACAGAGAGAGAGACAGAGAGAGGGAGGGGGAGAGAGAGAGAGACAGAAAGGGAGAGAGAGACAGAGAGGGAGAGAGAGAGGGGGGAGAGGGGGAAGGAGAGAGAGAGAGAGAGAGAGAGGGGGGGGGGGGGGGGAGGGGGGGAGGGAGAGAGAGAGAGAGAGAGAGAGAGAGAGAGAGAGAGAGAGGGGGGGGGAGGGGGAGGGAGAGAGAGAGAACCTGCACAGTTACCGCCTTTGTTGTTAGAATTTGTGTCTCGCGGGACATCGGAGTGTGTCTGGGAAAATTAACAAACAGTGAAATTCACAACTAATCTTGGAGGAACCCGCTTGGGCGAAGTGCACAGCACAGAATCAGGTACGTTATTGTTGTTTTAAGTCTGTCCAAGAGAAAGGCTGCAGCGGTGGGTACAGTGGGTTCGTTCTTGATTATGTGTTTTTGAAATAAGTCTCTTGATTAAACTTAAAATATAAGCCATAGCTATTAATGTAACCTGGGGCAGGGATTGTAGAGGAATAAGACGGTGTTACTTTCTGAGTCTGTAGATTGTGAAGAAGCAAAAATGGCCTTTGCATTGATATGTACTTAGAGTCATAGAGACGTACAGCACGGAAACAGACCCTTCGGTCCAACCCGTCCATGCCGACCAGATATCCCAACCCAATCTAGTCCCACCTGCCAGCACCCGGCCCATATCCCTCCAAACCCATCCTATTCATATACCCATCCAGATGCCTTTGTTGTAATTGTACCAGCCTCCACCACTTCCTCTGGCAGCTCATTCCACACACGTACCACCCTCTGCGTGAAAAAGTTGACCCTTAGGTCTCTTTTATATCTTTCCCCTCTCACCCTAAACCTATGCCCTCTAGTTCTGGACACCCCGACCCTAGGGAAAAGACTTTGTCTATTTACCCTATCCATGCCCCTCATAATTTTGTAAACCTCTACAAGGTCACCCCTCCGACGCTCCAGGGAAAACAGCCCCAGTCTGTTCAGCCTCTCCCTGTAGCTCAGATCCTCCAGCCCTGGCAACATCCTTGTAAATCTTTTCTGAACCCTTTCAAGTTTCACAACACCTTTCCAATAGGAAGGAGACCAGAATTGCACACAATATTCCAACAGTGTATTAAAGATCCAGCCTCAGGCAACTGTGTGTGGAGTTTGCACATTCTCCCTGTGTCTGTTTGTCAGATGTGAGAGTTTAAAGAGAGTTCAAGGGTTACTGCGGATTGTATCTGCCATAAATGCTGTTGGATACGAAACTTATCAGATCGACTGGATCGGTTGGAGAGACAGATAGAAGCGATGAGGAATTTGCAACAGCAACAGTATGTGATGGATGGCAGTATTAGGAAGGGAGGAAGGTCTCAGATACCGTCACATAGATGGGTTAACTCCAGGAAGGGTAAGAGAGGTAGGCAGCTAGTGCAGGAGTCTTTGTGGATATACCCATTTCAAACAGGTATGCTGTTTTGGAAAATGTAGGGGGTGATGGATTCTCAGGGGAATGTAGCACGAACAGCCACGTTTCTGGTATTGAGACTGGCTCTAATACAACGAGGAGTACGTCGGCTTCCAAGAGATCAATTGTGTTAGGGGATTCTGTAGTCAGAGGTACAGACAGAAGTTTCTGTGGCCAGCAGAGAAAAAGCAGAATGGTGTGTTGTTTCCCTGGTGCCATGATCAAGGATGTCTCAGAGAGGGTGCAGAATGTTCACACGGGGGAGAGGGGTCAGCAGGAGGTCATTGTCCACATTGGAACCAACGACATTGGAAGGGAAAAGGTTGAGATTCTGAAGGGAGATTACAGAGAGTTAGGCAGAAATTTAAAAAGGAGGTCCTTGAGAGCAGTAATATCTGGATTACTCCCAGTGCTACGAGCGAGTGAGGGCAGGAATAGGAGGATAGAGCAGATGAATGCTTGGCTGAGGAGCTGGTGTATGGGAGAAGGATTCACATTTTTGGATCATTGGAATCTCTTTTGGGGTAGAAGTGACCTGTACAAGAAGGGCGGATTGCACCTAAATTGGAAGGGGACTAATATACTGGCAGGGAAATTTGCTAGAACTGCTTGGGAGGATTTAAACTAGTAAGGTGGGGGGGGGGGGAACCCAGGGAGATAGTGAGGGAAGAGATCGATCTGAGATTGGTACAGCTGGGAACAGAAGTGAGTCAAACAGTCAGGGCAGGCAGGGACAAGGTAGGACTGATAAATTAAACTGCATTTATTTCAATGCAAGGGGCCTAACAGGGAAGGCAGATGAACTCAGGGCGTGGTTAGGAACATGGGACTGGGATATCAGAGCAATTACAGAAACATGGCTCAGGGATGGGCAGGACTGGCAGCTTAATGTTCCAGGATACAAATGCTACAGGAAGGATAGAAAGAGAGGCAAGAGAGGAGGGGGAGTGGCGTTTTTGATAAGGGATAGCATTACAGCTGTGCTGAGGAAGGATATTCCCAGAAATACATCCAGGGAAGTTATTTGGGTGGAACTGAGGAATAAGAAAGGGATGATCACCTTATTGGGATTGTATTATAGACCCCCAATAGTCAGAGGGAAATTGAGAAACAAACTTGTAAGGAGATCTCAGCTATCTGTAAGAATAATAGGGTGGTTATGGTCGGGGATTTTAACTTTCCAAACATAGACTGGGACTGCCATAGTGTTAAAGGTTTAGATGGAGAGGAATTTCTTAAGTGTGTACAAGACAATTTTCTGATTCAGTATGTGGATGTACCTACTAGAGAAGGTGCAAAACTTGACCTACTCTTGGGAAATAAGGCAGGGCAGGTGACTGAGGTGTCAGTGGGGGAGCACCTTGGGGCCAGGGACCATAATTCTATTAGATTAAAAATAGTGATGGAAAAGAATAGACCAGATCTAAAAGTTGAAGTTCTAAACTGGAGAAAGGCCAATTTTGATGATATTAGGCAAGAACTTTTGAAAGCTGATTGGAGGCAGATGTTCGCAGGTAAAGGGACGGCTGGAAAATGGGAAGCCTTCAGAAATGAGATAACAAGAATCCAGAGAAAGTATATTCCTGTCAGGGTGAAAGGGAAGGCTGGTAGGTATAGGGAATGCTGGATGACTAAAGAAATTGAGGGTTTGGTTAAGAAAAAGAAGGAAGCATATGTCAGGTACAGACAGGATAGATCGAGGGAATCCTTAGAAGAGTATAAAGGCAGTAGGAGTATACTTCAGAGGGAAATCAGGAGGGCAAAACGGGGACATGAGATAGCTTTGGCAAATAGAATTAAGGAGAATCCAAAAGGGCTTTTACAAATATATTAAGGACAAAAGGATAACTAGGGAGAGAATAGGGCCCCTCAAAGATCAGCAAGGCGGCCTTTGTGTGGAACCACAGAAAATGGGGGAGATACTAAATGAACATTTTGCATCAGTATTTACTGTGGAAAAGGATATGGAAGATATAGACTGTAGGGAAATAGATGGTGACATCTTGCAAAATGTCCAGATTACAGAGGAGGAAGTGCTGGATGTCTTGAAACGGTTAAAGGTGGATATATCCCCAGGACCTGATCAGGTGTACCCGAGAACTCTGTGGGAAGCTAGAGAAGTGATTGCTAGGCCCCTTGCTGAGATATTTGTATCATCGATAGTCACAGGTGAGGTGCTGGAAGACTGGAGGTTGGCAAATGTGGTGCCACTGTTTAAGAAGGGCGGTAAAGACAAGCCAGGGAACTATAGACCGGTGAGCCTGACCTCGGTGGTGGGCAAGTTGTTGGAGGGAATCCTGAGAGACAGGATGTACATGTATTTGGAAAGGCAAGGACTGATTTGGGATAGTCAACATGGCTTTGTGCGTGGGAAATCATGTCTCACAAACTTGATTGAGGTTTTTGATCAAGTAACAAAGAAGATTGATGAGGGTAGAGCAGTAGATGTGATATATATGGACTTCAGTAAGGCGTTCCCCATGGGAGACTGGTTAGCAAGGTTAGATCTCATGGAATACAGGGAGAACTAGCCATTTGGATACAGAACTGGCTCAAAGGTAGAAGACAGAGGGTGGTGGTGGAGGGTTGTTTTTCAGACTGGAGGCCTGTGACCAGTGGAGTGCCACAAGGATCGGTGCTGGGTCGTCTACTTTTTGTCATCTACATAAATGATTTGGATGTGAGCATAAGAGGTACAGTTAGTAAGTTTGCAGGTGACACCAAAATTGGACATGTAGTGGACAGCGAAGAGGGTTACCTCAGATTACAATAGGATCTGGACCAGATGGGCCAATGGGCTGAGAAGTGGCAGATGGAGTTTAATTCAGATAAATGCGAGGTGCTGCATTTTGGGAAAGCAAATCTTAGCAGGACTTATACACTTAATGGTAAGGTCCTAGGGAGTGTTGCTGAACAAAGAGACCTTGGAGTGCAGGTTCATAGCTCCTTCAAAGTAGAGTCACAGATAGATAGGATAGTGAAGAAGGTGTTTGGTATGCTTTCCTTTATTGGTCAGAGTATTGAGTACAGGAGTTGGGAGGTCATGTTGCGGCTGTACAGGACATTGGTTAGGCCACTGTTGGAACACTGTGTGCAATTCTGGTCTCCTTCCTATCGGAAAGATGTTGTGAAACTTGAAAGGGTTCAGAAAAGATTTACAAGGATGTTGCCAAGGTTGGAGGATCTGAGCTACAGGGAGAGACTGAACAGGCTGGGGCTGTTTTCCCTGGAGCGTCGGAGGCTGAGGGGTGACCTTATAGAGGTTTATAAAATTATGAGGGGTATGGATAGGATAAATAGACAAAGTCTTTTCCCTGGGGTGGGGGAGTCCAGAACTAGAGAGGCATAGGTTTAGGGTGAGAGGGGAAAGATATAAAAGAGACCTAAGGGGCAAAGTTTTCACGCAGAGAGTGGTATGTGTATGGAATGAGCTGCCAGAGGATGTGGTGGAGGCTGGTACAATTACAACATTTAAGAGGCATTTGGATGGGTATATGAATAGGAAGGGTTTGGAGGGATATGGGCCGGGTGCTGGCAGGTGGGACTAGATTGGGTTGGGATATCTGGTCGGCATGGACGGGTTGGGCCGAAGGGCCTGTTTCCGTGCTGTACGTCTCTATGACTCCAACCGCAGATTTTGAAGATCTGAAACAAAAACAGAAACTGCATTCTGAAGATGGGTCGCTGGACTCAAAATATTAACTCTGCTTTCTCTCCACAGACGCGGCCGCACTTGCTGAGTTTCTCCAGCAATTTCTGATTTTGTTGTTATTGAGCAACTTGTGGTCTAAGGTTGAGGAAGATTGGATTTCAGTCTTCAGTTCTGGAAAGGACTGATCTGAACTTTTGTTTTAAAAAAAGATCAGATCATTTTTGAACAGTGAGCTTAAATTCAACATTCCCGAGAAATCAAGTGATCTAGAAATCTAAGTGACTTGCTAGCGCCCCTAAATGTATATAGTTTAGCAAGGTTTGAGCGATAAAGAAAAGATGGCCAGACTAGGTCTTTCTTCACTAGAGCGTAGGAGGCTGAGAGACCGCCATATAGAGGTTTATAAGATAATGTAGGGTATAGATAGAGTTAATGGTCGCTCTCGTTTCCCTAAGATGGGGGATTTCAAGACTAGGGATAGAGAGGATAAAGATTTTAAAAAGCCAAATCTTTTACAAGGAAAATGGTTTACATGTGGATTAAATGCCCTGAGGAAGTAGCGGATGTGGGTACAATTACAACATTTAAAACACATTTGGATAAGATTACTTACAGTGTGGAAACAGGCCCTTCGGCCCAACAAGTCCACACCGACCCGCCAGACCCACTCCCCTACATTTACCCCTTCACCTAACACTACGGGCAATTTAGCGTGGCCAATTCACCCTAACCTGCACATTTTTGTGACTGTGGGAGCACCCGGAGGAAACTCACGCAGACACGGGGAGAATGTACAAACTCCACGCAGTCAGTCGCCTGAGGCGGGAATCGAACCCGGGTCTCTGGCGCTGTGAGGCAGCAGTGCTAACCACTGTGCCACCCTGCCGCCCACCAAGTAGATGAACAGGACAGGTTCGGAGGGATGTGAGCCAGGAGTAGACAGGCTTGACTGGTCTAATTTGAGATTATGTTCGACACAGGACGGTAGGGTCTGTTCCCGCGCTGGATGACTCTAGGACTCGACACCAGTAACCTCTTGTGAATTTGTTCGATGATTGATGCAACTCAGGAAACAAAATGAAAAAAAAAAGGTCTTTTTCCACATTTCACTCTGGGATCTGTACTGCCCAGTATTCCCATCAGCTAAGATCATAACTGTGTGTGCGTGCATGTGTGCACACACGCGGGGTAGTGTGCACTACTTGTGTTTGTTTGTACATGTCTGTGTACGATTGTAGTGTGCAACATCAGGACAGAAGCCATTTCTCAACGTTAAACAAAATGGAGAGGCTGCTCACATGACCTAATGCACAACGCACCGAGTTCACGTCGGAATACAAGCCTGGTGATGCTCTACCCCAGCCTGGAGACACCCGTGCTCTCCTGGGCTGACCCAGGAACCAACTGGCTCTCCCAGGGTTGCCCTGCGGCCAATTGTCTCTGCCAGTTGGCACCCCCAAACCTACCTGTCAACAAACATCACGATCAGATCCTCCCGGGGTTCATGTTTTATCATCTCCTTTTGTAGCCACCGCACTTTCTGGCCACCTCCTACTGTCCGAGCCACATCACCACCCTTCCACTCTTGGCCTAGTCCCAGGGTCTAAGAATAAAGAAGAGAAAGTGAGACATACTCAGTAGTTATCCTTCACATAACGGTACAATTCCCGTTATTTTATGTAATGGTCTCATTAGTCCTGTGTTACTTTGTGATTCTTTTCCACCGTGGTGTTCCTGCACACCCGCTTTGGGATATTTTACAAGCTTCCCTGCAGAACTGTTACAGCACAAGGCCATTCAGCCCACCCTGTGGGCTCCAGGTCTCCAACACACCTAAAGCCAGTCCTTCACTTTCTCCCCATAACCTTGCATGTTCTTTCCAATCATTCTATTTCCTCTTGAATGCCTCCATTTTAGCTGCCACCATCACCCTGGCGGGCAGCATTATCGAGATCGGAACCACTCGCCAGAAACCATTTTCTCCTTGTGTCTCCATCTTAACAATCATCTGAAAACTGAGCCCTCTGACTCCTGATCCTTCCACCCACAGGAACAGTTTCTCCTCCTCAACTCTGTCTAATCCCCTCAAGGTTTTAAACACCTCTATCTAACCTCCTCTCGACCTTCTCTTCATGTAGGATAACAGTCTCAGCTTGTCCAACCTCTGCATGGAGCTGAAGGTCCGCATCCCTCAGACCATTCTTGTGAATATTCTCTGGATCTTCTCCGAAGCCCTCACATTTCTGTTGGAAATCAGGGTCCTCGTTGAATTTTTTTTCTTTGTATTTTGGTATTTCCTGAATAGCATGTGTGCTACAGCAGGAACTCACCTACAAATAAAACAGGCCAGTAATTGGCAGAGGGGTGAAGGTGGGTGAGGACCTGGAAGCAATCGTTATTACAGACGAGGTGGTATTGGGCAAGGTAATGGAGCTAAGGATAGATAAGTCTCCTGGCCCTAATGGAATGCATAAAAGAGAAATACCAAGTGCACTGGTGATAATTTTCCAAACTTTGCTGGACTCTGGAGCAGTCCCAGCTGATTGGAAAACAGCAAATGTGAAAAGGGAGGTAGACAAAGCTGGGGAGTTATAGACAGGTTAGCTTAACGTCTGTAGTGGGGAAGATGCTGGAGTCTATTATCAAGGAAGAAATAGCAGGGCATCTCAATAGAAACTGGGCAGACACAACATGGGTTCATGAACAGCAGGTCATGCTTAACAAACCTTTTGGAATTCTACGCAGACATTACAAGCGAGGTAGACAATGGGGAGCCAGTGGATATGGTGTATCTAGATTTCCAAAAGACCTTTGACAAGGTGCTGCTGCATAAGATAAGGATGCGTGGTATTACGGGTAAAGTATTAGCATGGGTCGAGGATTAGTTGACTGACGAGAGTAAACGAATGCTATTCCGACTGGCAATCAGTGACTAGTGGTGTGCCTCAGGGGTCGGTGTTGGGATCACAATTATTTACAATGTATATGGATGATTTGGGGACCAGATGTAGTGTGTCAAAGTTTGCCGATGACACTAAGATGAGTAGCAGAGCAAAGTGGGCTATGAATCTTTGCAGAGGTACATAGCTACTTCGAGTGAGTGGGCACAGCTCTGGCAGATGGAAGACAACGTTAATAAATGTGAAGGTCGCCCATTTTGATTGGAGTACAAGGAAAAAGGACTATTACTGGAATGGTAAAAGGTTGCAGCATGCTGCTACGCAGAGGGACCTGGGTCACAGAAGGTTGGTTTGCAGATGCAGCAAGTAATTGGGAAGGCAGATGGAATTTTGTCCTTCATTGCTGAAGGGATGGAGTTAAAAAGCAAGGAGGTTATGCTGCATGCAGCTGTACAGGCTGCTGGCGAGGCCACACCTGGAGTACTGTGCGCAGGTTTGGTCTCCTTAGTTGAGAAAGGATGGAGTGGCACTGTTGGGGGGATGGGGGGAGCAGAGGGGGTTCACTCAGTTGATTCCAGAGTTGAGGAGGTTAGCTTATGAAGACAGTCTGAGTAGACTGGGTTCCTATTCATTGGAATTCAGAAGAATGAGGGGGGAGGGTCTTATAGAAACGTATAAAGTTATGAAGGGAATCAATAAGATAGAAGTAGTGGGCGGCACGGTGGCACAGTGGTTAGCACTGCTGCCTCACAGCGCCAGAGACCCGGGTTCAATCCCCGCCTCAGGCGACTGACTGTGTGGAGTTTGCACGTTCTCCCCGTGTCTGCGTGGGTTTCCTCCGGGTGCTCCGGTTTCCTCCCACAGTCCAAAGATGTGCGGGTCAGGTGAATTGGCCATGCTAAATAGCCCGTAGTGTTAGGTAAGGGGCCAATGTAGGGGTATGGGGTGGGTTGCGCTTCGGCGGGTCGGTGTGGACTTGTTGGGCCGAAGGGCCTGTTTCCACACTGTAAGTAATCTAATCTAATCTTAAAAAAAAAGGATGTTTCCACTGGCAGATGAAACTAGGTCAAGAGGGTAAAGCCTCCAGATTAGAGGGAGATTAGAGGGAGCAGGTTTAGGATGGAATTGAGGAGGAACTTCTTCAGCCAGAAGGTGGTAAATCGATGGAATTCCTTCCCCAGTGAAGTAGCTGACAACACTTCAGTAAACGTTTTTAAAGCTAATTTTTTTTTGAATAATAACGGAATTAAGGGATATAGTGAGAGAGTGGGTAAGTGGAGCTGAGTCTACAAAAAAAAAATCAGTCACGATCTTACTGAACGGCTCGAAGGGCCAGATCGCCTACTCCTGCTCCCAGTTCTAATGTCCGAGAGAAAGAGAGAGAAAGAAAGTGAGGACTGCAAATGCTGGAGATCAGAGTCAAAAAGTGTGGCGCTGAAAAAGCACAGCCAAACACTGACGCCCCCTCCCTGAAAAAGTGACATCAATTTATCCAGTGTCACCTGCACTGTTATCAACTGTGCTGTTACAGATAACAAAGCATTCTTGAGCTTGGAAGGAACAAAATCTAACTTGCAAATGGAACTGGATGAGGAGTCAATCGTCATCCGTCATCATGGCAGCACGGTGGCACAGTGGTTAGCACTGCTGCCTTACAGCACCAGGGCCCTGGGTTCAACTCCGTCCTCGGGCGACTGTCTATGTGGAGTTTGCACTTTATCCCTGAGTCTGTGTGGGTTTGCTCCAGCTTCCTCCTAAAGTCCAAAGACGTGCAGGTTTAGATGGACTGGCCATGCTAAATTGCCCACCGTGTTCAAGGATGTGCAGACTAGGTGCAGTAGCCATGGGAAATGCAGAGTTATGGGGTGGGACGCTATTTGGACTCAATGGGCTGAACGGTCTGTTTCCACGCTGTAAGGATTCCATGATCTATAAGTAGCTGCCCCATTGTCATATGAGCAGGTTATCTTAAGATGATAGATTAGATTAGATTACTTACAGTGTGGAAACAGGCCCTTCGGCCCAACAAGTCCACACCGACCCGCAACCCACCCAAACCCCCACACTTACCCCTTACCTAACACTACGGGCAATTTAGCACGGCCAATTCACCTGACCCGCACATCTTTGTGACTGTGGGAGGAAACCGGAGCACCCGGAGGAAACCCACGCAGACATGGGGAAAACGTGCAAACTCCACACAGTCAGCCGCCTGAGTCGGGAATTGAACCCGGGTCTCTGGCGCTGTGAGGCAGCAGTGCTAACCACCGTGCCGCCAGGGTGGACTTACTTTCACTGGAGTTTAGGAGAGTGAGGGATGATTTGATTGATGCTTTCACGCATCCTCGCTAAACCTCCCCAACGTGAAGGCTCCACAAGTTTTGAAATTGTTCTTGCAGTTCCCTAACCGTTTAGGTAAATGGTGAAACGTAGTAACCCCACCTGTGTGGCATATCACTTCACCCTCGAATTTCAGTAATTACTCTCATCCCTTTCTCTCAGTTTTCTGTCTTGTAGCTTTCCAACTGATTTGTCCCCTGATTCCACTAGTTGTGACTTTTGTCAATGGTCTGTGGAATCGAAGGTATTTATGAACTTGTAAATCGGGTAAATTTACTGTTAACTGCTTCTCAAATTCAGTGGAATTAGTCAAACGTGGATTCCTTCTTTGAATTTGAGCTATTGCAGTTTAGTTTCTAGATACTTCTCTGTGATGCGTTTTGATTCCGTCATCATTCCAATCATTGCCACCAAGTTTACTGGTCTGTAGATCCAAGGTTTTTCCTTTCACCAATACAGGAGGGAGTGAGGCAGCTGTTGTGCTGCAGTGGGTGCCTCTAGGATCTGAAGCTCTGGATTCAAATCCCCAACTCCAGGACTTAATGGACAAGGAAAAATGCACTCATAGTGTAGCCAGACAGGTTGAGCACCAAAGTCCTTTGAACTCACACCAATGGAAGAAGAGAGGTTTGCCTGGGAAGAAAATTGCTAGCCAGCCAAACGTTGGAAAGGAAGTCAGAATCTCTACCATCGTTACCTATAGCCCCAGACCAAAACATGGGAGTCATAGAGTTGTACAGCCGGGAAACGGACCCTTCAGTCCAACCCATCCATGCCGACCAAATATCCTACAATAATCTAGTCCCACCTGCCAGCACCCGGCCCATATCCCTCCAAACCCTTCCTATTCATATACCCATCCAGATGCCTATTAAATGCTGTAATTGTACCAGCCTCCAGCACTTCCTCTGGCAGCTCATTCCATACACGTACCACCCTCTGTGTGAAAACACTGCCCCTCAGATCTGTTTTACATCTTGCCCCTCTTGCCTGAAACATATGCCCTCTAACGTTCAATTCCCCTCCCCCGGGGAAAAAGACCTGCATGTAAACGTTCGTGGAACCACTGCAACTTGAACTCAGTGTAGGAACAGTAATGGACCACTTCAAAGACAGGCTCATACTCTACCATTTTACAAGGATGTGGGGGTGGGGACGGATGCGGTTATATCACTGTACTTGTAACCTAAAGGTCTGCACTATGCTGAGTGATAGGAGTTGGGGAACATGGCTGCAATTCATTGAATAGATCTGGAATACCAAGCTAGTCTCAGGACCAGGGACTGATCATCAACTGAGAATCTGTCAGATTGTCCTTTATAAATATTCGCCATTCGACATCCATCAGCAAAGAGTTTTCTGTCCACCCCTCCACACCCCACACCCACCCCCACCCTCCACACTCCTGCCACCCCCCACACACACACACACACACACACTCTCTCTCAT